>NC_083819.1:743255-1038255 GCF_015708825.2 Lethenteron reissneri | reverse complement strand
CATGCAATGCATCTTCCGTGGTAAATATCAATAAAACACCAATTTTCTGGGTCTCGATGGATAGTGAAATCACTACCATCTCCCCACGACCCCACACACACACACATCTTAGATACACTGTTGCTGTGCAGGTGCACGCTGCCGCAAGGGCTGCTCTCACACGAGCAGCCTTTAGCAGGGAGTTCTGGGCTGCCACTCAACGGTTTCCAGGTGCCGCCGCAGCGGACCGGAATAGGCGAGCGCACCGCACTTGCAATCCAGAGGTCGCCGGTTCACTGGAAACAAACGGGCACCCCTGGCACTGTGAGCCGGTACATGGCGCAATGATTTGGCCCGAGAGGTCGCGTGTATTGGGGGTGAGAATGTGGGCCCTCCCGCCTCTTGCGAGACGTCTCGAGGCGCCCTCGAGAGCTCCCTCTCGTGGCCGTCCTTCTCCCGACAGTGGCGCGAGCAAGGTGATGCCGGCTGCACCTTTTCCTTTGTCTGAAGACTTGTGGCGGCTGGCTGCTGCCAGGGTGTTCACTAATGAGCCAGTTTGCAAATAGTCAGTGGCTGTCTTCCAGCAAACCCCAGTTAATTTCCAAGGGTAATTAACCAATTAACCATTGCTATAGTCCCTCTGAAATTACAACCCCTCTGGCATCATCATTCCCACGTGTGAATTATGTTGTGCAAGTTTCATTGCCGCAGCCTGTGACCAAATCACCCAGAATCCGCCCCAACCCTTCAGATCTCAGAATCTAAGCTGGGTTGAGAGTGGATGGTGCTAGGGTGGGCGGCCACCATGCCTGCCAGGTTGTTATAGGCTGTTGCAAGGCTGGACTATGTTGTGAACTGCAGAGGGCAGTGAATCAAATTTCATTGTTGCACTGTACTTTCTATGGTGCCACGTGTGTGCTCCCCATCTTCACTCTGCCCGCACTGGGCAGCGTGGTGAGGTTGAATAAAATAATCATCAGGCCGCTCGCTCAGCGTGGTGGGGTCCTCATGCGGCAATGGAGTGGTGATGGGAAGTTCCATAAACCCAACCCTGTGATACCGAGTTAGCAGTGGTGCATAAGCACAAATAACAAAATAACTCAATACATGCATCGATACCACGGCTCTAAAAGATTAAAGTACTGTATCTATTGTATGTAATAAGCAACATTTCATTTTGGGAAGTGACTCTTCTTCATAGCAGAGATGACATCATCAATCCGAGATGTGAAGTCACTGAGTGTCTCATCATTGTGTGCAGGCGCGATGACCCAAATCCACATAAGTTAAAATCACCCACGACCGATAGCCATTGTCCCGGGAAACGAGGAGCTTTGGCACCAACGTCGGCCCAACGATTCCAGCCACGTGCGTGTTGACTGGGACTCCACGTCCAAACACAATACCGGAGCTGCCGCAAGCCGTCTCCCGTTTCTCGTGGCGACGAAACGGGACTGGCACTCGCGTGTTGCGTAAAGGGGCATGGATGGCGCTGAGAGGATTGGGCTCCCTGCCACCGCAGCCCGGCATCATCATTATCTTGTCAAACGCCACCGCGGAGGAAGGGTGTCGCTTGCGTAACCACGACACCCAGAAGCGTCGTCCTCGGCGTGCCTCGATGCACACAAGTGCAGCATTTGGCTTGAAACGCCTCCACATTGTACCGAACATGTCATGTTTCGTTCGCAATTCAATATTTTTTGTTATTATTATTATTGCTATTATGCTTCTTTTCTCAGGAAAGCCTCACTGAGTCCCAACACTCGGGGGCGATGCTGCCGTGCGTGATCCAATTGGGTGATTGTTATTACATTTTAAAACTATTTTAGCGCATTGTAACTGGCCGGTACCAGTGACATTGCGTGTGTATGTTTTTGCCTGTGAAGGGATACCGGAGAATCTGGAGGAGACCTCATGCAGACCAAACTATGAACTCAAATTGCGTT
Organism: Lethenteron reissneri; assembly: GCF_015708825.2. NCBI lineage: Eukaryota > Metazoa > Chordata > Hyperoartia > Petromyzontiformes > Petromyzontidae > Lethenteron > Lethenteron reissneri. The sequence continues at coordinate 1,036,330 of NC_083819.1, read as the reverse complement.
TTATTCTCCCAGGCAAGGCCCACTGAGCTGTACAGCTCTTCTTTAAAGCGGCCTGGCCACAAATGATATCTCAATTAAGTGGCTTATCGCGTGGACATTCATAACATCAGCCAAATACTCGGGGCGGAGAACAGAGAAACTTCACACAGGAAAGACGCCCGAGTCGGCAATCGCACCCAGCCACTTCTTGCTGCGTTGCCACCGGCATTTGTCTAGATTTTGTATAATCCCCTTTGCCATGCACATCTATAATGACATTGACCTTGTGTCACCACCGAGACCAAGACTGCAAATGAGAAACGGTGTCCCACGTGTGCACCTTGCCTTACAGAGGGAAATACTAAATAAATAGACGTAAAAAACCGTAAACGATGGCTTTTCAGTCGTGCAATTATATCACCCAATCTTCTTCCTCTGCTTAAGTTTCCTGCCGTCGTTTTCGAGAGACGACGGAGATGCATGGCGTCTCTTCACCTCTTCGTTGACGAGATATTAACGACCTCGCTTGGTATGGAGGAGGTCGTGGGTTCCATCTCGACCCTGACGCCTCCTGTCAATTTGGAGTCTGCGTGTCTCTCTCTCTCGCGGTGGTCACGGGGATTGTTCCCCGGCTCCTCCGGGTTTTTCCTCCGCATTTTCAAACATCACGCGTTCCGAGCATTTGTCTGCAGTAACTTGCCACACGATAAGCTACTTTGTTGAGCTATCATTTGTGGCAGGATCGCTTCTGAAGAAGAGTTTCATAGCTTCGTGGGTCTTACCTGGTAGAATAAAAAATAGTTTAGTTGAGGTTCTTGCGCCAGCTTCACGGTTTCATTGCCTTGTCGCCCTCCATGTTCGCAACCATTCCTCACCGTGTCGATCCAGCGAATCTTTCCTCGTTCTGTTTCCCCTCCCGTGTGATTGTGTGCCTACTGCTTTGCCACGTTCGGTGTTCTTCTCATTCGAGGCACGTGCCCAAACCATCAGAGGTTTCTCAACAATAATCACAGAAATAGTCATAAGCTTTACACTAAACGGCATTAACGTAGTCAAATTAAAGCAACAAAACTGAAAACAATTTGCTTCCGTGCAAATAATTTCCGAACGAACTCTAATTGAACTAAGTCCTTTTGTATAGCCTCAAATGCACGTTTGGCTAAGTATGGTGCGAATGCAGTTGAACATACATACATGCATACAATAAAAGTCTTGCCTGTCAGGTCTGCATGTAATTACATCATAGGTTGGCATCGCAGTCATTAGCACGCACTGAGTTTTCAATTGAAAAAAAAAACATAAAAACAACTTGCAGTGACAATTTGTGGAATGGCCCTTCTTTGGGGCATGGAAAAGGTGAAGAAGCACACGCGCGTGTGATGTCCGCACTGCGTGTTGAACTTCTTCTGCACCGCACGTGGCCAACCGTGCTAGTCGGAGGTGCGGCGGGGGGGGGGGGTGGAAGGACAACAAACTAAACACAAAACGCAGTCCTAAAGAAATTCATTCTCAACCGAGATGATTTAAAAGTTTCATTTGGCGACAACCCCCTCCTGTCTTGACTCTCCCACCCCCAACGGCAAGCCACCACCACCGCCACCACCGCCATCACCACCACCGCCACCACCGCCACCGCCGCCACCACCACCACTGCCGCCACCACCACCGCCATCACCACCGCCATCACCACCGCCGTCACCACCGCCATCACCGCCACCGCCACCACCGCCACCGCCGCCACCACCACCACCGCCGCCACCACCACCGCCATCACCGCCATCACCACCGCCATCACCACCACCGCCACCACCGCCACCACCGCCGCCACCACCGCCGCCACCACCGCCGCCATCACCACCGCCATCACCACCACCGCCACCACCGCCATCACCACCACCACCACCGCCACCGCCGCCACCACCACCACCGCCACCACCGCCACCACCGCCGCCGCCACCACCGCCACCGCCGCCATCACCACCACCACTGCCACCGCCGCCACCACCACCACCGCCACCGCCGCCACCACCACCGCCATCACCACCACCGCTGCCGCCATCACCGACGCCATCACCACCACCACCACCACCGCCACAACCGCCGCCACCACCGCCACCGCCGCCACCACCACCGCCACCGCCGCCACCACCACCGCCACCACCACCACCACCGCCATCCACCACCGCCGCCACCACCGCCACCAACTCCCCCCATCTCCCCCCTGTGCTGTCCCCGCTCACCCGACTCTCACCCGACTCTCGTAGCACCAGGACATTATTATAATTCAGTGTTCACACCTCTCTTCTGAGGCAGCGTTGGGCAGCCCGGTGGTTCTCTCGCCAGCTCTAAATGGCTTTACGCCACCTTGTGAAATCGAACATTTGAGAAATGAGAAATGGGGATGTTTAAAAATAATAATAAAATTGTGCTTTTTTAAGAAGAAGAAAAAATTTGATCTTTAGAGGGCATTTTTCCCAGCTATCAAAAATTGTGTAACCGCTGTGGCAAGCCCGAAGCAATCCCTCCCCCATCTTTTCAGATGGCAATTTATTTATTTCACGGTAAATATTGCCTCGTGTGCTTTTTCAAGCAACCGGCTGTGCGCCCAGTAATTTTTTTTTCTTGAGCAAATGCTCTAATTCCCCATTCCTACGGCAAGGTGCACTATCTATAACGGGGAACCACGGTTGGCGTCGCCACCCTACGGTTAGCTAATCTCATTTACTCCACAACCACGATGGGCCAAACCAACCCTGACTGCGCAGGATCTGAGCCCATGGTCTTGGCAGCGTACTCGTCTGCCAACTGACAGTGGGCAAAATGGCGAAAATAATTCTCAAAATTGGCTATGAATGTGATCATTCCAGCTTTTAAGACGACTGTGAGTAGCGTACAAGACCTAAACAAAAAATTTGATTTTTTTGTGCAAACATGAATACCGTGCTATCAGTTCGTAGTAATTTACATTAAAATATCGGCAGTTTTTTTTTTCTCTCCACCGTTTATAAAAGCGCCGCGGCTCACTTGCCGAGAGATTGAATGTGTTCTTTCATTTTGGCCCCATGACCGCGCACCCACCACACACGAGTCACCCACCACACACGAGTCACCCACCACACACGAGTCACCCACCACACACGAGTCACCCACCACACACGAGTCACCCACCACACACGAGTCACCCACCACACACGAGTCACCCACCACACACGAGTCACCCACCACACACGAGTCACCCACCACACACGAGTCACCCACATGTGCGACAAGAGACTGTTGTCTCAGATGCAATCAAGGTCAGGGTCAAAGGTCAATGCTGTTCATGCCACCACACCTGGCCAAGGCTCCCTTCCACCGGTTAACCGCGAGGCCATGGGAAGTGGCCTGCGGCAATGTCACAGACGCAATTCTTTTTACAAAACGCCAAATTGTTTGGCTGCATGTGTGCGAGGTGGCTCTGCGTGCGAGCTTTCTTTGAGGGTTGGCAGTGGCCCGCGTGCTCAGAGAAATTTGGGAAAACTTCTGCGTTAGACCGCGGCGTGGTGGTTGGTGGCTGACGAAGCAATGAGACGTGAGCCACTGCTCTCCCAATATTTGTGTTGCCATTGGTTACAAAAGGCTCTTTTTGCGACGCTATGATTACGCAGCGTCCCACTGAAATCCCTTCTGTGGTGCCATTTTCACGACAAGAGACCCGTCTCTGCTGTTGGTAGTTGTACTTCACAAGGGGTCCTACAAGCCTAGACCAGAGTCCCTTGACCACCACTTACTGACAAATCTGACTCATGATATTGCCCTAACCTTCCACAAACATGGGGGAGGGGGGATTGTACAATGTCCTGATGAAATCACAAAAGCATACTGAGCTGTTGATAATAAAACATACACTGTAAATGTAAAAACCCACTTGACATTAACGAAAATGGATCTCCAAATGTATGAAAGCTTGGATAAAGCCCCGGGAGTCCTGTGTCTGTGAACTTGAATCTTAATTGACGTATTGACGAACACACGGTTTTTAGCGCAATTCTCAATGGAAAAACGCACAGCTCGAAATGTGACGAGGCGTGCAAACAAAATGGATGGGAGCCCACGTGGGCCTACGCCGCCTTGCATTCGGCTCGACAACGTGTAGGGGTTATTGCACGCTGAGCCGTATTCATAGGCTGCGACACGAAGATCGATTGAGCACTGAATTCAAAAGTCAAGGGAGGCGCACAGCCGTCAGATGCCTCGCTCATAAATGTCTCGCGTTTGCTTACACGACTGGGCCTGCACGGGTGCGTGCTTGTGTGTCCCAGTACGAGTTAAGAGGGAGCTGTGGCTTAGCGGTTAGCACCCTGTGCTTTTTAACACGTAGGCTGTAAATGTTGTGGCTTCAACACACCGGTGGGCTAAAGCAGTGAACTTTTTGTCTTTGTCAACGTGACACATTTTTACTGATTGGGCGTGTCGGGTGGTGGAGGGTTACGACACATTTATAAATAAACGCGATTTAAACCCAAAAACGTTGATTATGAACCCTGTGCTTTGTATGTACCCGGCGACATGAGTTCGATTCACGGCCAACACCAATGATGATCAATCTGAACGGGGCCTCGGCCTCAACCCAAGTCAACTCAGCCTATAACGAGTACTTGGTGTGATGTGCACAACGCATCAGTACTAGGGAGACAAAGGCGGCCGGGCGTGGGGCTGACCACCCACACACGTGTGTGCCGTGCTGGCCTTCGCAGGTGCTCGCTAACAGCACGTGCCCCCAAAGTCTGTTAAGGCTATACAGAGGATCTTTGTCCTAACTCCTTACGACTAAAGCGACAATTTTGTCGTGGTAATTTCTCATAAAATGCATGGCTGAGGTACAGAAAAAGAAAACAATAACCCACAGAAAGGTCACTGACTAAAGTTGGGGCAATACCTAAACTTATAACTTGATAAAAACATATATTGGAATGTTTTACTCTTGAAATAACTCTTTGAAAGTAAAATTGTAAACCAAACAGTTGATATAAGTCGTTTCCTTGGGAACTGTAGCCTTGCTTGTGGTTCAGGCCATGGCTTTTGGATCAAAGCTCGTTTTACAAAACAATCAATCAATCTTCGTTTCCATCATGCATTTCAAATCAATAAAGGCATCTGAGAGGGCTATGTATAACATAAACTTAGCGTGAATGTCCAATTTAACCTTTTGGCGGGACCCTGGGGTCCCGAATAAACGTAAGTTAAAATCGTAATTAATGTATTTATTTATGACGACTCCGTCCCACCGCGCACACAAACGCCGCGACCCACCATAAATCATTCCTCTCGTTATTCACCAAGCACCCGTCGATGCTAAAATTGCCGTAGTCATAAACACAACATCGTGTAGAGCTCGTCAAGAGGGATAGATTTCCGTGTCGTTCGCCTTCAACAGACATACAATGACGTCGCAATGCAGTTTATGCGAGAACGGGGGGCTTATGGGACAACGGGGTCCTGCCATAAGGTTCAATTGATAGCATATATAAAATATGAGACATTTAGTTTCAATTAACAAAGCAATGTCATCATCAGCCGTGGTCAATCCACTGCTAGATGAAGGCCTCCCCAAGCCGCTCCCACCTTCAATGGCTCTGCGATGCAATATCGAACCAGCAACTCACTTTGTTTCTCGATCTCGTCGATGGATGTCTATGTAATTGATAACCAATAACAACTTACATTCTAATTGAGACCAATAACTAAAGTCAGGGAATGACACGGTTAAACAGATGCCAGTTTGCCGATATGACGAATCCAGGTCTCCACGAGGAATTAATGAGTCAACAACCCTCCTTGATTAAATCTTGACTTAAAGCTTTTGATTACTATATTTTTTACAATCATTTTGATTTAAAACAAATCGATCTTTCACACTGAGCTATACATCATTTTTGTGTTTGGCAAACAGACATAAATTCACCAAATAAGTGACATATTTCAGCTTCCTGGTGAGTTCCAAAAATACAAACCTGCCTTATCCTGCTCTGTTGCACAATTACCAATAAACCCAGTGACCCGGAGCTGCTGTCTGTCAAGAAAATAGGTATCCAATTTTGTACCGCAGCAATTTCTCAGTATTTTGATCAGCTATTAATGTTTCAGTGGCGTACTTGCAGTCTTTCTGAGTGTGCACAACACAGGGATGAAATCTATATTGACCTGTACATAAATGTTTGAATCAAAACCGATTGCCATTGTGCGGCACATTCTTGTGGAGTTGATACTGTGGTTATATAGTGCGGCGGAATAAGAGGTTAACGTGATAATATCACGTATTGTGATGTCGTTTTCAATCAGTTCAAGTCCTGAAGAAGGTATCTGGATGTGGAGCAAAACGTCGGACATCGCGCCAAACAACACGCGGCGAGACCCGAAAACACATTGGAGAGCCACACGGGATATTTGCACAAACTTACGCGGTAGTGACATCAGCTACTCAACTGTCACGAAAATAAAAGGAAACGATCATGTCCTGTATTAACCTTGAGTTTAAGCACCTGGGTGCAACGACGTGGTGCTGATGGGTCACTAGAAGGAGAGATGAGAACAAGAACGGGGGATGGATGGCTGACGAGAGATGACCGGTGTGGTGTGCGATAAGAGGGTCCCAGTTTGGTTGAAGGGAAAGGGGTGTAGTGTATAGTGTAGTGTATAGTGTAGTGTATAGTGTAGTGTATAGTGTAGTGTATAGTGTAGTGTAGTAGTGTATAATGTAGTGTATAGTGTAGTGTATAGTGTAGTGTGTAGTGTAGTAGTGTATAGTGTAGTGTATAGTGTAGTGTATAGTAGTGTAGTGTATAGTGTAGTGTATAGTGTAGTGTATAGTGTAGTGTCTAGTGTAGTGTATAGTGTAGTATAGTGTGTAGTGTATAGTCCACGACGGTGGTGAGGCCCGTGCTGTTGTATGGGGCACGAGAAAGAGGGAGGGCCACGCCGTGTCAGTCCCAGAGACGAGGATGTCGCGGTGGGTGCTGGGCTCGACAAGTAAGGACGGGGGGGGGGGGTGAGAACTGAAGAAGTGAGAGGGAGACTCAAGGTGGTAGACATCACGGCGCAGATGAGAGAGAGAGAGTAGAGGCTGTGGGTGTGGTTCGGCCGTGTGGAGAGACAGCAGGAACATGACGTGGGTCAGAAGGTGCAAAGTGACGCAAGTGGAAGGAAAGCGATCAAGAGGAAGGCAGAAGAAGACGAGGTGGGGGGTGGACGGGACACGGTGGTCCGAGGAGCGGAGAGAGATGGCGCAGGAGGACAGGGCAGCGTGGTGAGGGTTGGCGGAGAGAGATGGCGCAGGAGGACAGGGCAGCGTGGTGAGAGTTGGCAGAGAGAGATGGCGCAGGAGGACAGGGCAGCGTGGTGAGGGTTGGCAGAGAGAGATGGCGCAGGAGGACAGGGCAGCGTGGTGAGGGTTGGCGGAGAGAGATGGCGCAGGAGGACAGGGCAGCGTGGTGAGGGTTGGCGGAGAGAGATGGCGCAGGAGGACAGGGCAGCGTGGTGAGGGTTGGCAGAGAGAGATGGCGCAGGAGGACAGGGCAGCGTGGTGAGGGTTGGCGGAGAGAGATGGCGCAGGAGGACAGGGCAGCGTGGTGAGGGTTGGCGGAGAGAGATGGGGCAGGAGGACAGGGCAGCGTGGTGAGGGTTGGCGGAGAGAGATGGGGCAGGAGGACAGGGCAGCGTGGTGAGAGTTGGCAGAGAGAGATGGCGCAGGAGGACAGGGCAGCGTGGTGAGGGTTGGCGGAGAGAGATGGCGCAGGAGGACAGGGCAGCGTGGTGAGGGTTGGCGGAGAGAGATGGCGCAGGAGGACAGGGCAGCGTGGTGAGGGTTGGCGGAGAAATGGGTGCAGGAGGACAGGGCAGCGTGGTGAGGGTTGGCGGAGAGAGATGGCGCAGGAGGACAGGGCAGCGTGGTGAGGGTTGGCAGAGAGAGATGGCGCAGGAGGACAGGGCAGCGTGGTGAGGGTTGGCGGAGAGAGATGGCGCAGGAGGACAGGGCAGCGTGGTGAGGGTTGGCGGAGAGAGATGGCGCAGGAGGACAGGGCAGCGTGGTGAGGGTTGGCGGAGAGAGATGGCGCAGGAGGACAGGGCAGCGTGGTGAGGGTTGGCGGAGAGAGATGGGGCAGGAGGACAGGGCAGCGTGGTGAGGGTTGGCGGAGAGAGATGGCGCAGGAGGACAGGGCAGCGTGGTGAGGGTTGGCGGAGAGAGATGGCGCAGGAGGACAGGGCAGCGTGGTGAGGGTTGGCGGAGAGAGGTGGGGCAGGAGGACAGGGCAGCGTGGTGAGGTTTGGCGGAGAGAGATGGGGCAGGAGGACAGGGCAGCGTGGTGAGGGTCGGCGGAGAGAGATGGCGCAGGAGGACAGGGCTGCGTGGTGAGAGTTGGCGGAGAGAGATGGCGCAGCAGGACAGGGCAGCGTGGTGAGGGTTGCCGGAGAGAGATGGCGCAGGAGGACAGGGCAGCGTGGTGAAGGTTGGCGGAGAGAGATGGGGCAGGAGGACAGGGCAGCGTGGTGAGGGTTGGCGGAGAGAGATGGGGCAGGAGGACAGGGCAGCGTGGTGAGGGTTGGCGGAGAGAGATGGCGCAGGAGGACAGGGCAGCGTGGTGAGGGTTGGCGGAGAGAGATGGGGCAGGAGGACAGGGCAGCGTGGTGAGGGTTGGCGGAGAGAGATGGGGCAGGAGGACAGGGCAGCGTGGTGAGGGTTGGCGAGGACAGAGGCACACCCCACGTGACGTGGGACACACGCGTGGAAGGAGAAGAATAAGAAGTAGTGTATTGACCTTGAGTGTGTATGCATCTAACACCAATCCACTGCTATTATGTAGTGAATCATGAAGTTCATTGATCTTAATGACATACACACACAGAAGTACAATGAAGACAATGCACTACATTGCTCAGACAGACAGCCAAAACAGCGAATGTATATCCTCTTTTACTTTCGTCAGCATCATGGCCTTTCGTTTATAAATCTTCATTTAGAACTATTTACGGCCTGGTGCCAGGAAAGTCACGAAAGAGATTGCACACGAAGGACGCATTCACGCAGGCACCCGATGCTCCGTTTTGAAGTTTTAAAATGAAACATCTTTGAATTGTATTATGTTTTGAATTAGATAATTTTATTTCTTCATTAAAAGCTTATATTATTTTACATCTGGAAGACTTCATTGAAAAGGACATTTCGTGTGAATTTTCTCTCGTCGTTAAGTAGATGGCCTTGCTGGGGTTTCGGCTCGATGCGGACTTTCACCTTTTTGGGATTGCGGGATCGAGATAAGGCGACACGGAGCTGCTGGTCGTGCGAGAAGACCGCCGTCTGCAGATCGATTCCAACGTAATCAAACGTCTGTCCCTGCGCCTCCGTCTTTAATGCAGGGGGCACGTAGGTTTGCAGCGCGCGCTGCATGAAAACGACGGAGAGTGCGGCGTTCATCACAGACAGATGAAGTTGTGCGCTTATATAAGAGTATAACCAAGCGTTTAGTATTGCTTAAAGTTGGCTTCAGAGGCAACATTGTCAGTGCTAATACAAAGAACGTTTAGGGAAGGCAAGGTTAGCAGATAACATGGGCCTATAGAGGGAATGAGTATCAAATAAATAATTATGTGGATGGCTATTATCATTCAACAAAGCTTCACTGAGTCTTCAAGCTCTTTCAGCAGGGTCCTGCACATTGGAATGTTCGGCCAATGCCATTCATGATCGTGCTGCGTATGGGGACACGACGGGACAACAGGAGAAGGCCCCACGCACACGAGGGAAGAAAACACTCGAACTCCCAGTCTTGTGGCCACCACGCATGCCGCAAGTAGATACAAGGCAGCAAAACAATTATTTGTTTTTTGATCCTCGTGTGTGGCCGCCATCACCAATGCCATTACGGCTCTGCAGCAGTCGCACTTTAAAGATATCCCTCCACAAATCCGATCTCTGCCGAAGCAACTATTAGGGGGGTCGCTGTATAACAACGTAATACAGACACAGAATTCCCACCGTTCCCCATCACCCGCCAGACACCCCCACTTCAGAGTTGTGCAGTGGATTCATGTCCCCTTCAACAATTTTGAAATGTCACGGGAGTTGATGTTCCCTCTACGTGCATGCAAGTCGCTGGGTAATAAATACATCTGTGGTTCCGCAAACGTGTACCACACATCAAAGGCAGATGTTTCGTAAAGGCGTGCGTTCAAGTCGTGTGCCCGTTATTTCTGTGTGTGTCTCGCCGTACAAGTGTGCTCTATGCTGTGAGTCGCTAATCACCGTGGCACCGTAATTGCCGAAGAGCTAAATGTTAATAATTGCACCTGGGTGTGCATTAGCGTGCTCAATTAATGAGGCAATACGCATGTGTTGGTGTGGATTACTCTGTGTTGCTATGGTTCTTGCTAAGTTGCTTTCATTTATTTCTGAAGACATATCATTGCTTTTTGCCTCTGAATGCTCATACATGAACGTATGCCTAATTGCTGATGAGGTTTCATCAATCGGAGTCTGAAGAGACATCAAACTCCGTCCACATTTGTTGCAAATTAGATCGAGCAAAAATACAAGGGAGATATCAATTGCAAGAGAATACATTCATTTCAAACGAATGCCGCATAGCCCCTTGTCAATGAACCTGATCATAATTCATCAACATTGGCCAATGCTTGTTAGAATGAGGGGGGGAGGCCCTGGTGCGGTTGGCAATCTCTTGCCACTGATGTTAGCCATGGTCAGACATAATGCAAGCGGTCAGTTTAATAGCGTGGTGGGCAAATCCACTGCCCCATTGCTCCACAACCTTTTTTTATTGCATTGTAGTAGCAATGAAATGCGAGTGCATGAATTGGGTCAAGAGTGATATAACAATTTTATTTACTGCAACACTGAAAGAAGAAGAAAAAAAGCTGGCTATTCGATTTTTATGAGATATACAAGAAGTTCAAATTACAGACACACCGATAAAACAATGTGGATAAATTATAGAGAGAACAACGTTTTAATTCAAATCCTCTACACATCCCACAACTAACCTCAACATACTTATTGAACCATTGAACCCATTTTCCTGCTACCCTTTGTCCAACGTAGCCACTCTGCTTTTCTTTCAACGTTCAAGTCCGCGGCCATGTGGCTCAGCACGGCTTGCAATCGGGAGGTCGCGAGTTCAAATCCTGGTTGAGGGGGTTGACTCAGCCCATCACCCTTCTTGGGTCGATACAATTGACACCACGTTGTGAGAAAGTCAACAGTGACTATGCTATGGCATAAACTCACCTCCGCCATAGGAACGCGAAATATCCACCACTGGCTCAGGGCTGTTAACAGAAGACCCATCATCGATGCTTCGACTCATTTGAGCAAGACATTGACTTTCAATGGATATTTAAGCCGAGGTAATTGACATCGGTGGTGAATCTCTTCATGTGTAATGAGCGACTTCTACGACACGTCGTGTAGAGAGTACTCTTCTTTATTTCACACACAGGCACAACACAGGCCAACTCTATCTTCTTCCTTTTCCGAGTACACACTTTAGATGTTAGCGTCCTTACAGACTACGCACACGGTCGATCATCCGGCGTGGTTCCACCCATCCACTCCCGGCCTGGCCGCTGGCTGACGGCGTGCCGGTAAGGGCGGTGGAACTCGGCAGGAGATCCGCCACGTGGCCGAACAACGGAGAGAGATGACGGCGAGCAGCGACGCAGTCCGGACCCAAGGCTCCCCACACCGACCACGAGTCCGCCTCCACTTATATAGCCGCAGGCGCGGCTAGGCTCCGCCTCCAGCCACGTCCTCTCGTGGAACCTTCCAGCGGGTTCCCGGAGTATCTCGGCTAACCCCGCCCCTTACCTTTGGCCCAGATACCTTTCCCTTTGGGATTGGATGATGTTTTAGTGGTACCTGTACCCGTGCTTCCCTTTTCCAACACATGGATGGGCCCTGTATAGTTACACGGGAGACACTGCACCGAAGCTGTTGTAATCAGGCTGTGCACTTCTGAGAAGATCGCTGGGCAAGTGATGTTATAACAGTACCGTACAGTAACGTAGTAACACAAGTAATGTGTAACATAGAGGAGGTGACGTGTCGATGAGCGGAACGGGCTTGTTTAATCAGAATCACTTCAATAGCATCTCCCACAACCCGAGTGTGTGTGTGTACACACGAGTGTACATTATTTATCATAGCGCCTGCCCCGTACGCCGTGCAGGCCTTAAACTTGCAAGCCGTCTCCTCGAGCTGTCGTCTCTGCGGTCCTGTGCACTAATGATGTTCAATTTTGTTCAATAAAATTCAAAGGCAGCTCCGTGCCTTTGTACATCTTGAATAGGCGAGTCCGACAACATTGGTGTGCGTGGAGGCCCTTGTCGCTGTTGCAGATTGGTGGTGCATTGGTTCGAGCACTGAGCTGCTGCAATCGCAGCTGCACGACTTGGATTGCTTGCCGTGCCACCCACGCAGCGGTGAGTGGCAAGCGCCTTCAGAGTCTGTTATGGCCCTGCCCAGGGTGTGCACTTTGCTGACAAAGAGTACCTTTCTTTTGGTAGGCGATGCGTCCTATCAGCCGTCTTCTATTCGTTGTGCTGCTTGTTCCGTGTTGATGAATGACCTTCCCAATTGGAACTTGACCTTGTACACAGCTTTTTGGGATTGTTTCTTTCCTGGTTTTATTTTGCTGTAATCACATGTCTATGGTGTAACCAGGTCTCTATGGTGTAACCAGGTCTCTTTGGTGTTGTTTTTCCGGTGTGTTTTTATCCATGCCAAAATAAAACCTAATAAATAATAATAATAAAACGTGTTGTTCTTCCCCCCCCCCCCCCCCTCTGAACATATACACACCGCACACTGCGGCAAAACTACGTGAACATTTCACGAACGGTGCTCAGCCACGCGTCGATCAAGGCAAATGGGGATGTGAGTAAATACGCGGCGTTTACTGGGATTGTGCTCGTCGACATTAATCGGTGCTCCTAAACAACACTATTAGCCACACTCACTTATCGGTAACCGACTCCGAGAGTCTTGAGACTTGCGTGCAGCTAGCCGGGGTAAGTAAAGAACTATTGATGTGACATGTCAATAAATTATTGGGTTATCGTGACATTTAGTGTATTGACTACAACATCCTCAGACATGTGCTATATACAACAACAACAATAATAAAATAATAAGCACGTCTGGGGTTTATATATTTTTGTAGCAGAGCATTTAGAGAAGGCGATGTACTGTTAATAACGGGTCAGTTCCAGAGAAAGGATGTGTGTCTGCTGCGTGCGTGCGTGCCTGGCACGCTCCCTCGAGTGCGTGTGCCGCGGAAACAAACGCGGTGGGAGCCATTTGTCTCTCGATTCGCGGCTTCTTGACGCCCGCCGCAGTCGCATTGGAAATCCATCCCAGGGGGTGTTTGTGAACCCGGGAGCCTTGCATAATGAGGTAGACGGGAGAGTGTGTTCCAGCACTATCCCCATTCGGCGGCTATTAATTAATTTAGTGCAATAACCTTAATGCCTTCTCTGTGGCGGCGACTAGCTTTGGACTGAATTAGGGGGCTTGCACGTTACAACTTCATGACCACGATTGGACAAAATTATAATCTGCATGAATGAGATGTTAACTACCTCGCCTGGTATACAGGAGGTCGTGGGTTCGATCCCGACCCGGACGCCTGCTGCTGTGTATTTGGAATTTGCGTGTTCTCTCCACGGTCGTGTGGATTTTTCTCTGGGTGCTCTAGTTTTACCCTCCACATTTAGAAACATGCGTTTGGAGTATTTGGCTGCTATACATTTCCACATGATAAGCCACTTCGTTTGGCTATCATTTGTGGCCAGGTCGCTTCTTAAAAAGAACTGTGTAGCTCAGTTGTCCTTACCTGCTAATGTACATGTTTAGTTTAGTCGCAAATCCGTGTGGGGTGGAGCGATGGGCTCTCGACGCGGCTAACGTCAGTGGCGAGTGGTAGCTGGACCGGTCCTGGGCACCAGCACGCCCTTTACCAGCGGAGTGAGGAGTGGACAAAGACACTGCCATGAACAACACGGCATGGGGAGGGCCTTCTTACAAAAGTGGATTGAGAAAAGTCTGAGACAATATAATTATTGTTATCAATTCATAGAATGCGTGTGCTAGTGTCGAATCCTACAGAGATGATCGAATAATGACAGTTTTGATTTCATTGCAAACGTGATATCCTTCCAATGGTCATGAAGGGCATTTCAATTGGTTCACCCTAGAATTTTGATAATTGTTAATGTATTCATAATAAGTATGGACATAACTAATTAAAGACAATGTTGATTTCACTGTAATCAGGTTCACCACTCAAATATTATGAAGGACAATGTAATCAGATGACCATTGAATGTTGAGGATTATAAATGCACCTACAAGAATGCAAGTTCAGCTTAAAGCAAAACATTTTCCACATGCTGGCATAGCTTATTCAAGTCAAGCAGCAGATTAACCTGCTTTCTTAATTAACTGCTCGGTTGCCATTCGAGCTGACTTTCCCCATCATGAGACGGGTTTTCCTCCAGCATATATATGGTCTGTCACTCGGTGCATTCACTATTTATAAATAGCACACTTTTAATTAACGAGTTGTAAATATTGCCACAGCACAGGGCACCGTATTCAGGAATCGGGATTGATTTTTCTGCTTCGCCTCCGCTAATTTACTGCAGACTCACCAGGAGCCTCCTGCCATGCATTGGGGAGTTGTGGGGGTGGTGGTGGTGGTGGTGGGCAATGCACTGTGTATATCTGACTTCATCGCTCCATCTCCTCAGTGGCTATTCTCTTGATTGGAATGCGCTCAGATGCAATGTGGATTATTACATCAAAGGACCTTTAGAGATGGTGGTGGTTTTGGGAAGCCTTTATCCAGCAGTGAATTAATCCGTGGATGTTGATGATGAACGTAACGCCGTTTCATTGGAGAGGGCATCCAACGGGCATGCGGAGCGATACAATCAGCTCCGTGTGTTGGCACTAATTGGAGTGTTACATCGCAGCTATAATGCAAGAAATGGCTGTGGATTGCAGAGGCCTTCATCCAGCGGCGTATTGACCGTGGCTGTGGCGAATGAAAACGATGATATCCGTGACGCATTGCCGCAATCCCGAAGACGGGCGAGGAAATGAGGCACACGAGCCGACAGCAAGCCTCCACTCCGCCGTGAGACGCAGATTAAAGGTCCGAACTGGGCTCCGCGCCAGGGACACATTCGGGGGCTCCTTTCTCACGCACGGGAGGCCGGGCTGGGGTCCACGGGCTCTCGTGGTGGCAGCGACATCCACGGCCGTGCTCGTTGGTTGTCTGTATCTCCGCTCTGCGCCGTCGTGTCAGCGGCGAGCGCGCTCTGATTTCATTGGATCGCCCGGCGCGGCAGTGTGGAGAGAATGGGCGAGTTTCTTAAATCCGCTCGTCCGCGGTTGTGTTGTCCCTTGGGTCGGCTCGGGTTCTGTGGGAGTGAATCGGTAGAACACGCGGGGTTTTCTCACAACACTCAAACGTGGTGAGTGCTGCATTGTACGGGGTGGTCCAGATGTCTCGCGACCCCCATTTATTGATCTGAAACTGGATATGTTTTAAGCTATTGTTTATTCTTTAAACAGAAATCAATATGCAATGGAAATACATGTTAGGTGTCAATTAATTGGGGGTCACAAGACATCTGGAGCACCTTGTACATTGCAGGGTGGTTGACTTTAACCGCTGTGATTAACTGCATCACTGCAACAGCACAATAAGTAAGACTTCATATTTTAAACATTTCATTTACAGTGCGTTGGGCCACTGCCAAACATTCGTTGTTCAAATCACATGGGATGAAACCCATTTTGACAGCTTCATATTTCACGTGGAATTTTTCATGAAAGCCATGTTCCCTGAAAAAATGAGATTTGAGTGCTTTAAAGTCTGAGAACAACGTGTAAAATCGTTTTGCCCTCTAGGGCTGATAAGACATTGCTAAGCACCCTAAAGTTTGTAGTTAGAGCTTGGTTAATCCGATTATTCAAGTACTGTTATAAATTACTCCACCGATTAACGGTGTTACCACTCAATCGATCTCTGCTCCCACACGTGGCACTAAATAGGTGATGG
Source organism: Lethenteron reissneri (assembly GCF_015708825.2). NCBI lineage: Eukaryota > Metazoa > Chordata > Hyperoartia > Petromyzontiformes > Petromyzontidae > Lethenteron > Lethenteron reissneri. Next base: position 1,020,233 of record NC_083819.1, on the reverse strand, counting down.
GTGGTGCTTGATGAAGTCATCAGCACCATCATCCGCATCATGTGTTGTGTGCGGCTTAATAGGGGGTTTCCCACCTTCAGTAGCCAGGATGTCAAAGCAAATCAAATTTTTAAAAGGTCACAGGGAATCCACCATGAAAAAAAAGGTTGTCATGGATTGTAACATTTAGCCGATCAATCGACTTAATGAAGCTGATTTGCGCTGAAAAGGAGACTTGTTTTAATTAATTAGTGTGTGCGCTGTTTTCCATGTCGCCACGCGACACGGTTGTTTTTGTGCTGATCTCTCTTTGCTTCGTGGCTGTATTTTGTTTTTCTTTTGTCATCTTGGTGCCCTGAGTCACTCTTGCAAATGAGCCGACTCACCATCTCTCGCGTTCTCGCCTGGTTAAACAAAATACACTTCAAAATCAACTAATCGTCCCAGCCCTAGTTAGTAATAATATGAGCCAATCGAACACACTAATATACTCTGACTAGGGATATAAACTAATTACTATATGATTGGAAGTCCTCCTCCTGTACCCAGTCAATAACTGAGCTATATCACCCTGTGAGGTGCAGTCATGTGAATTGCACGTGAGGTCTGAAGGTGCTTGGACTCTACACCCCTCTAGCGTCGAATTACTAGAATTGTAGTCAACCAAAACAAACAAGACGATCGATTTATCGATACCCTACTGCTTTAGATTTGACCCTCTTTTAATCGTAACACGTATCCCAATGCCCACTTGCAGGCCGATACTGCTATTACCTTCTGCCGCATAGGGACAGCTGCCGTCAGGGTGAATGCTAGGCAACAAAAACAGCAGCTAAGAATTCGAATGATGCAAAATATTATTTTATATAGTTTACCCAGAAAATCCTGAGTCTGGTCACTTTTTAAAGGAATCTGACACGTTTTCGAAAAACGGCGAGCAAATATTTCTATATTCCAAAATGAAAAATCACAAATGATAACAGGTGGTTGAATACATTTTTAAATCATCAGCTATTATTGAACAGAGAGGCACGGAAGGCAGGTGGTAGCATGAATGGGTACTCTTAGGTTTTTTCGGTAAAGTCACGTCGGTAAAAAAAAAATAATGAATGGAAATAAATCAATTAAATCACGACGTTTCGGAGGCAACACAAGTCTTCAGGTGGGACCGTCACAGCTAAATTTACTGTATCAAGTGAGGAGAAATCCAAGAGACAAGATCTTAAATACAAGTTAAGGGGAGGGGCTTATCTAAATGTGGTCGTCAGGGACTGGAACGGTGGGTGGGGGGGCTAGAAGGAAGGGTTCAATTGGAGAACCTCACCCGGGGTGGGCTCACACGCCTATTCCAGAAATGTCGGCATGGCCAACTACAAATGGGAAATTTTAACAAATTGTATCGCAAAATCTTCAATTGTATAAAATTGGTAAAGGTGCAGCCCTGCAGTTGCTACTGCAGGCGGAAGGAAATCCACTAGAGGGAGCTCTAAAGCCATTCGTATAGTTTGCTCACTCTTCCACTCTCGCCCTATTTTGGTGGGGGTATCTGGAAATAGATCACCCTGTAATTAAACATTCCTTAAATGCAGCGTTCACCGCAACTTTTACCATAATAATCCTTTCGTTTAAAGCGTTTCCTTTACGTCCTGTGTCAAATCGTACCTCGGTGTTTATATCGCTCTGCTATTCCAATTCCAAATTAAGTTTGGCTGCATATTGTTACCCAATTCTCCCTTTCGGCGTTTGGTCCCATTTAGCTCTGCCATGTTTCTAAAGGCCATCTACTAAACTGCATTTATGTATTCAATGATTGTCTGCAATTCGATTAAGCAAATGAAGCCGAGATTGAACATCTCCATCCTTGCCCTTTATGCGAGCAAAACCTGCAGGAAGTTGAAAGCTCCTAATGCATAACACATGAGTGCATACTTACGTTCAACCTTTAGCGAATGTATGGCGTATACTTAACGGCGCACTGCTCAACTGCAATAGCTTGTAGCTATAGTAAGATACTAGATTGCTGTAATTAGCTGCTGTTATAAAGGGGGTAATTAATTAACGCCGTCCACCTGGGGATATCCAAAATCATATCCATGATTGTGGTAATTTGGCTGCAGGCAAGTGATTATAAGTGGTCTCTCGAGTATTTAACTCTCCCACTGAAAGAGCCATGCTGATCACGATTTATCTTGCAATGTGTCCGCTCAACACACCCACGTCCTTATTATAACACTGAAAATTCCTCACCCACTATTTGATTAATGCAACACGTTTACGCCACTTATGCAACGTCTGATTTCCATTATCAGTTATGATTTTCATGGTAAAAATGCAGCTCCTGTCACTAAAAAAACTATAACAAGGGATGCAACTGATTTTGGTGAAACATCCCTATTTTATAAATGTACCGACATTATAAAACTGAGATTAAAACACGTAGCAAAATCGTCCCCCTATTGAAAAATCTTGGCAGGACCCTCCTGAAAGTCTAGACACGGCGAGGATATCCAGGGTAATCAAGCACAAGTATGATTGTTATTCCGGCATATTGTTGTGATCAATAAAACTAGCCGACAGCTATTGTCAACTGAAATTGTTGCACTCTTCCACAACTGCAATGAGGGGGTGGACCTGCTGAATGCTGCACTTCAAGACTGCAGTACACATGGGCCCCAGTAGAGGGAAACAGCAAATACAAAGAATCGGGGGTTGTCGGGATCCTACCAAACACCATGAACCCACCTCCCTGTACAATTGCACGTCCACCATTTTGAGTTTTTTCTCGTTTCTATGCAAGCGCTTTGTGCTGTCACTTACAATTATTCGTGGAAACGAATGCTGTATTTTGCTTCATCAGTTGGACTTAAACGGGTAAAATTGTTTTAGAAAAGGCGTCAAAATTCAATATCACATCAAAGCATCTGGTTTTCTGTTGTGGTCTTCTGCTGGAATTAATACACCGTGTCCTTCACTCAGTGGCAAAATAAATTAATGTCCCGAAATGTATTCCAAAGATGCCAATGCAACAAATTTTAGTCCAAACATGCAAATTACATATTTTAAAAAAATATTCAATGCCACGAGGTCGCACACATATTGTATAAGCAAGTTTATTGTAATAGGAGCAAAGGCCAGCAGTTTAAATAAAATACAGGAAAGCTCCAACTGCAAAACATGACGCTTGTTGCATGCAATCACTGTCATGAAAAATGTCAACTGTTGCGAGTGTGAATGTATGTAAACAAACACAAAAGATATATTGGATAACGTCCCAACATTTAATGGTCAAAGTCTTAAAGGAATAAAACCACAAAGGGGGAAAGAACTGAGTACGTGTGACGCTCACACAGCTAGCACGGGAGCAAAGACGGAGATAATACAAAACAATTTCAAAATTTTTACCTGTTTTTTTATCAGTGAAAGTTATAAAAATACAATACCGTGTACAAATACTGTGTTTAGACTGAAAAGAGTGTAAAACCTGGAAGTCCTGACAACACAGTTGGATAGAACGAAGAGGTCAACTACAAACTTAGCTTACCACAGCCACCACCACCACCACCACTCGTTAACGTACAGCACAGCAATAACAAATGTAGCCGTTCATTCTTCCTTATTAAGATTTTCAAGGCTGAACATAGACTCCCAAAGTATCGACTGACCTTCACAACCAGGTTCTATTGAATCATCACAGAGACAAGCACCTCTAAAAAATGAACAAAAAACAGTAACAAAACAAGGACTGTTAATTACTCTAAGACAACCCTTTTACTTTCTAGTCTATCCCACACTACGTTTAGACGTGGCGACAATGTTTATGCACCTTTATCTGGTCCCGTTGGCTTCGGGGATCAGCCAGGGCTGCTCTAAAGTCCGGTTTCATAGACGCCAATGTTATTATCATTAGGCTTTTCCAAATTCTCTACACACCACGTGTGCCCAACAGACATTGTGCAAGCCTCCACACCAATTGCACATTAATCATTTTGCACACTTTGCGTTAAAGACATTAACAATAAAGCATTGCGTTTCTAGTTCATTTATATTTAAATCGATTGTTGGGAGGCCTCCAACATCGAACATCCAAGTGTACTTGTCCAAAACAAGAATCATTAAAAGTTCACAAGGCGCTATACTTTTTTGTTGTTCCCTTGCCTCTAATGGGCCTCTATAAAAAACCGGAGTATAGAGGGGCCCTCTGACATGGACAGGGCACGGCAATCAGGCACGCTCGCCACGGATGCGTCGCGCCAGCTGGATGTCCTTGGGCATGATGGTGACGCGCTTGGCGTGGATGGCGCACAGATTGGTGTCCTCAAACAGCCCCACCAGGTAGGCCTCGCTTGCCTCCTGCAACCGCCCCCACACACAGAAATGACCCACACCGATTAATTAGCAGGGTTATATTTAAATTAAGCCGGCTTAATGCCCACATGGATTCAATCGCAGATGTACATTAAAATGTGAGCAGCGCCACATATTGGGGTACTCTGGGATACCGAGGCACTTCGCGTCGCACTTGTGTTTAAATTGAACCCTTGGGTCTTGGAGCTTTTAAACGGAGTACTATATTAATTATGGCACTTGTTATAAATATACATTCACAAGGGTTATGCTTTAAAATCCATGTCGCCTCTCAGGTGTATTGATAAAGCATTCTATAACTGTCACAAATGCTTCACGCCTACATTGCAAGTTATGGTATGAATCATCCAAAATGTAGCGAATAGCTAACATTATTTTAATGCAACACATACATGAATGTCAAACATGCTTTGTTAACCGTAGCCACCATTAACATGTTTTCTGTTAAGTGCCCCAAGCATAGAGTCTGGCCAAATGAAACGTTTCAATTATGTGCACAAACAACAATCAAATGTAATGCAATGTAGTTGCCTGAAGCATGGAAAATAATGGAGAAAACTCACTTAACTGCACCAACACCTCTACTTAATAAAAATGCAAATACACATGAAAGTGTTTGCAACTATTAAAATTAGTCAGCAAAAACAAAGATCATTTTGTCTCGGACATTTCCATTAACTTATTCATTGTTTAAGTTCAATAAAGTAGCCACTTACACCCTGTAGAAGAGTTGTCAAAATAAAAAAATTCAAAATCTCATCAAGCACAATTTTTTTCTATTCTTGGTTCTTTCGGTAATGGTCACATAGAAGGTAAATAATAAAGAATATGTTACAATAATTATTTTATTATTTCCCTTCTACGTGACCGAAAGAACCAAGAATATTTATCCCTGCAGTCACGAAAGCTTTAAATCAAAAAATGTTTACTTAACAACTGTAAATCTAAATATCCAAAAACAGATTCGAGTCAGACTGACTGCGCACCCACCAAATCCTACGGTACTCTGAACTATGCCGCTCCCAAAGGTCGCCAACGACACGTTACCTGCAGGGCGCCGATGGCAGCACTCTGGAAACGCAGGTCGGTCTTGAAGTCCTGGGCGATCTCGCGAACCAGGCGCTGGAAGGGCAGCTTGCGGATCAGCAGCTCCGTCGACTTCTGGTAGCGACGGATCTCACGCAGAGCCACCGTGCCCGGCCGGTAGCGATGGGGCTTCTTCACGCCACCCGTGGACGGCGCGCTCTTGCGGGCGGCCTTGGTGGCGAGCTGCTTGCGAGGGGCCTTGCCTCCCGTTGACTTACGCGCTGTCTGCTTGGTACGAGCCATTTCTTCGGTATCGACGGTCTGCAAAGGAGAGCACACAACGATACATGATTCCTCCTCTTCCTCCCCCCTTTAGACTTTCACAGAGACTGTTGAGGTAATTCTGATTAACATCTAGAAAGGGCGGTTTATGGCGTACGAGGGAGTAGGGGTAGCCAACACAAGTGGTTATGTTCCGCACACACAAACGTAGGTGGTTAGAGCTCGTGCAGTTTGGAGTTGTCTCTGTTTTGAAGGGAATCAAGTTAATAAATTGTACTGGATGGCTCTGACTACTCCAGGTGGCTTTGTAAAGAAGGCCTCTGTACAGGTGTTTTCTTAAGCTATATCCCAGCAGTCTGGCTTTGAATACCTACCAGAATGCACCACCTATTATTTGACTCGATAGACAAACAGAACGTATTTGTTATTTTCTAAACAAAGTACGATGGACCACTGCTGCTATGAGCCAAACTGGTTTCTCAGGTGCCGTAGGCTGTCACACCACCAAGGACAACACGTTTGTATTCACACTGTATTTGGCGAAATTCCAGCTCGTCGTGTTCAAATAAAACCCAGTTTCAACGTCAAGCAATGAAAGGCCATTTTAAGTATTTTTCATCAAGTTCGTGAAATACCCATTCCATCGGCTCATGTCCTGATACAGTAAACCTAACACTCTTATTCAGTAGCTCAATTGTCGGCTTAGCACCACGTTGCTGTACTGCAATTCAAATGATATAATGTAAAAAAAACACTCAAAAGACGTCTTAAGGCTGTCGTAGTGCGACTATTACTCCGAGTATTTTAGTTATTCACGGCTTGATAACACCAAGTTCCACGGGCCCGTACATCGACTGCTATTAACATGAACCGTTTCAAAAGGGAAACAAAGGCATACAAAACAAACATGTCCGAGTTCATACGCGAGATAGACATTTTACTGCCTTGGGGACATATCCATTTGTTAATAAGTAATAGCAGTGCAAGCTTATGTATCATTCACAACACAACGGGGGTTCCTTTTCAACCGAAGGGTTGGAATTTGAAGCCCATAACGACGTTTAAGAAGCCCGCTGTTAAAACGAAACGAGCATGAATCTCGACCATGTAACATCACCTAACACGACTCGATAGACGTTCAAGAGTGATACAATTGTATCCTCCTGCTCCTTCCCAGTCGTCTTTAAAATCGGGCCACACAAGTGAGACAATCCGTGTTATTTTTCCCTCTAAGTTAAAAGACGTACACGTTAATTACGCTACATTATTTCATTATTAAATGCATGTATTGCATTGTTTTCAAACGCTTCAATTCGGATTTCCGTTTGCTATTCCGTAGCTTATTACCTAGGTCTCCGTCGGAGGAAAAACAAACTCGAGTATTTTAATCCCCGTAGATTCCAACTACAATCGCGATCTTACTAATCAACAGCCGAGGCTAAAACAAAAGGCCTCTCCCGCCGCCTTCTACCGCAACACAACCATAAACAAAAGCCCGCGTGACGTCACCGCGTCGCGGAAACGCGATGACGTCACCGACGGTAACACCACGCGCCTCCGCCGCTGCGCGATTGCGTCACGCCCAACAGGCGAACAGCGACCCGGGCTCTGCGCGACGACGTCACGCGCGGTGTGTGGGGGGGGAGGGGCCTGCGCGATGACGTCACGCCCAACAGGCGAACAGCGACCCGGGCTCTGCGCGACGACGTCACGCGCGGTGTGTGGGGGGGGAGGGGCCTGCGCGATGACGTCACGCGCGGTGGTTGGGGGGAAGGGACCTGCGCGATGACGTCACGCGCGGTGGTGGGGGGGAGGGGCCTGCGCGATGACGTCACCGCGCAGGGGGACATGGCGGACAATTTCGCGCGGGGTTTTTTTCGCCCCAGCGCCGCCGCTTTTCTTGAAAAAGCCCTCGCGCCTCATCGCTCCGCCGCGACGTTGTCCTCGTCGCGAACAAACGTCGAGTTAATCCGCTCGTTTACCCCCCTCGCCACCCCACCAAAAAACACCGCCAGCGCGAAAGGCCGATTCTCACTCGCACGGCGAGCGAACTTGAGCAAGTGAGCGATAGAAACTTGACGTTTAGGAGAAGCGGCCAAAGCGAGGAGGGCTAACAAAAACGACGGCCTGACGAGAGATAACACAAAGGGGGCCCCCCGACGACCAAAGAACGGCCGCCGCGATGAATAACCACGCTTACAAGAACGACGCGACGGATAAAAACACGCGCGCGTCCGATAGAAGAGGCGGTGAGTACGTTTGTTCGTACTTACCGGGCGACGTGGGAGACGGAAGGCGGCTGAGAGAGGAGGTGAGTCCGGTCGCTGCTGCTGCTGCCTGTGCTGCTGCTGCTTCTTCTTCCCGCGGCGAAATGGCGGCGACGTCGCCCCGCCCACCGCGTGACGTCACCAACGGTCCCCGCGTTTCCAGAAACGGATTCGGGAAAGTTTTGAAATTGGTGACCAGCTGGGTTCAGATGTCATCATCATCATTATTGTTGTTGTTATTTGTGGTGGCTCGTTGCTTTTGTTTACATTAGTCATTGCTTTTATGGGATTTAGCATGAGATATTCCAGTGGTGGTGACTCGTTGCTTTGTTTAAATTAGTTATTCTTTTATGGGATTTATCATGAGACTTTATTGTGGTGGTGACTCATTGTTTTGTTTAAATTAGTCATTTCTTTTATGGGATTTATCATGAGACATTCCAGTGGTGGTGACTCATTGTTTTGTTTAAATTAGTTATTATTTTTATGGGATTTTCCACGAGACATTATTGTGGTGGTGACTCATTGCTTTGTTTAAATTACTTATTCCTTGTATGGGATTTATTGAGAGATTCCCATGCTAGTTGGGTGTACTGTAATGATTATTTTTTTGGTTTATTACATTTTATTTTTGTGTGCATTTTTTTGTTTACATACGCAAAACAATTGGTTTCTTCTCGATAGATAATTAAAAGTTGGGACGTGGAAATATATACGTATTGCAAGTACTCTCGTTTAATTATAGGGAATATTTAATGTCTTTATTTCTGTTTAAAAATAAACTTTCATTTGTTTTTGGTAGAATGAAACATACGTAACAATTAGCAAATATATCGGTAAGCCGTGCTGTATAAGCAATAACATGGGTTTGTTGTATACGTTGTCCTTTGCATGTACAGTACAGGTATTCCTCGATTTACGAACGAAATTTCGCGTAAACGGAAATTGGCAACTTGCGGGCACGTTTCGATTAACGCGAATTCGAATTTCCGCGTTCACGAAGTTTCACCCGGACACGTGTCTGTAAGAGCTTCATAGCTCATCGGATTCCTCCTCCAGTCTAAATAAAGATTCTGATTGACGACTGTCACGGTATCCCGACAGCGCAACGGCAACGCCGGTCATTCCAACATGCAGCAGATCTTTTGAAAAGGTTCATTAGTTTTGCTTTAAATTAATTAAGTAGTCTCAATATGTTCTTTATCTTGTCAAAAGTAATACAGGTGTATGTGTTTAGGTGAGTAGAGATTTAATGACGAAACAATATCTTAATTTTTTGTCTTAATGGGAAAATCCACATTTCGTTTCATGCGTGTTTTTTTAATGAACGCATCCCTTTCGTAAATCGAGGGATACCTGGACTGTGCCGACTTATATTTGTATTGTGTTCACAATTTTCTATTTCAGGCTGGCTTTTTTCTCCTTAACTTGACCGGTGGTTACCTAAAACGTGCTATTATTACACGCTTTCATTTAACTCACTCTGTTGTCATTATTGTATCCTCAAATCTTATAACTCAAATTTAACCCACTTCCCAATGTGGTATCGACTGCAAACTTGGTATGCTTATGTCATACTGATGACAATACTATATTCTATCATAAAAAATAATATATATTTTTAAACATTTTTTTTAATGTTATGTTTCGGCTGGGGTCCAATTGTCCACGGTGAACTGAGTCATGGAGTTCTTCAATTACTAGTACATTTCATAAAAGCGTGTTTTTAAATACTACATATTTTTTAGGTTGACAAAGTAGAGTGGCTGACAGTGTAACGTCACCGACACGTATACTCTTGAACCGTTGTATTTATTATGCACCCAGGGCCTTTTGTCTGCACGAGCCGTGCCATTGCACCCTTGGGGCCTTTGTGCTTTTTTCTATGCCCTGGCAACTCGTGTGTGTGTCCTCCAACTCGTGTGCGTGTGTGTCCTCCAGAGCGAGGAACCACAGGCGTCATCTGGGATTGGAACACTGGACTGGCTAGCAAGTGAATTCCATTGTGGCGCACGTGTTGTGTAAAATTGTCCTTTGCATTTTAATTGTTGCCCCGATGCACTGTACCATGCAGGATTCCACTTTGACGACCCAGACTCGGCATATTTAGCCGTGGTGGTTTTAGTGTTAATAGGTGTTCTTGCAGCAGCAGAGCATCCGTCTCTGTATTTTGTCCGGGATGTGCGCTAGAGGGACCGTGCGAGTGGATAAAGCAGAATAGAAGTTGGGGGGGGGGGGGTAACATTTGCACATTCTCACCACAAGTAGTTATGTAACGAGATTTTAAGAGATTACATTTGTTTTTGATGCAGCGTCAATTGTTTAAGATAATTGCGACCATGGGATAATTGTATTATCTTCAAAGGAATGCTATACTTTGAAATGTTTGTATCGTTGAGGAAATGTATAGTATTACAATGCATTTAAATAAATGTATGCATTTGCGTGGTTAATAGCCATGTCACCGATCCATATTTATTCCCTGCTCAATTCTACAACATGCAAAGTCTACAGTTAGTTAACCATGTTTTATTTGGTCTTGGATACTTCAAACAACTTGAGATTGAATTAGAAAACATACACGAATCACAATTTTCAAAACAATATATCAACTCATCTCAAAAAGCCACAATTTCATTTATCATAATTTAAGGAATTTTATTGAGCACTACACTACATATTTCATAACTATTCCACAGGGCAATATTTGCAAAACGTACCTATCGAAAACATTTGAGGTGTGGAGTGTATTCAGAAGTGCGTATGTATACATAGGTGTTAAGACAATCCCTGCCGAGTACAGTGTAATACAGTAGACGACACTGCTAATTTAAATGGCTCCGTTGTAATCAGGGGAACCAAGCGTGTCCGATTATTTTTAGCAGTGTGCAATGCACTGCACGAAGACTCCTCCACTGCAGCAGCATACTTGAAATTGGTTTTGGCTAATCAACGTTGATATAAAATGGGGCAATATATGCTCAAATAAAAGGTGTTGTCAAATATCAGACTGGTCCAGTCCAGAATGGTTTTATGAAACTGCTGAATGTTTATATGTATTCAAGACTCAGAATGCATTGTGTTTCCTGCCAATACCAATTATGGACATGTATGCATGCCATTACAAAACTTCCTTAGTTTGGGACAATGATTAGCCAAAGTTAAACCCCTGCAATGCGTGTTTTCAGTTATTTGCTTTTTAGAAGGAACAGTTAACAGTGTTAAGCCCAACAATTGAAAACTAAAAAAAAACATACTTTAGAACAGTAAACATAACAAAGTCTTGCTTCTGATGCAATGCATTCTATCGAGATGGCGGGTTTATTGATGACCAATTTTAGAAGTAAAGTCTGCGTGAATTAAACGATACCATTGACAACATACCCACCCCCAAGTGAAATTAAAACCAATAACAAAAAAACACCAGTGTCTCCTCCCCAGTTGCAACAAAGTTATAGATGTGTATGCAGAGAAGACAATTGACAAGAATTTAACTCCTTAGTGGTTTGTTCATCGTGGCAGAGCGCTGAGAGCCCTCGGGAGACGACTAGGCCGAAGCTTTTCCGCCATCTCCTTCATCCGACGCCGGCTCACGGTGAAACGACCACAAGTCCTGTTAAAGCTGTCACCAAAGGGGGCCACAAAACAAGAGGACATTATCACGACAGCAATGTATGACACAAACCCATTTTTTACGACGATTAAGGCACTGGAGAGCAAGAGCAGGCAGTGGTTAAAACTAAAATCTCGATTTTTTTTTAAGATTTATGGAGCTTTTTGATCTAAAGCTTTCGTGACTGCAGGGATTCATATTCTTGGTTCTTTCGATAAAGTCGCATAGAAGGGAAATAATAAAATAATAAATAGTTTTACACATGCTGACTGACTTCTTACTATAAATGTGCTAGCTTTGAATCATACATTATTATAACATCAATACATTTCTTTATAACCAGCGACACAGACAAGCCTTTACCTCTGTTAAGAAGCAAAGCATGCTTCTGCTTCAACACATTCTGGCTACTTCTTTTCGAGGGCTTTCTCCACTCCACTGAAGATCTTTTGTAGCTTCTCATCTGAGTCTACAAACCCATCGCCGTTCTGCAATGCAACATGTCGTTTAATTATACTGGTATAGATGCATAATCAGAAGAATAGCTGAGTTGTATTCACGACTCAGAAAACGTGTTTGGACACACCAAGTGAAGCAGGTTTCTGAACATGTAAACACTGCCATAGGCATTTTTGGCAAGCTGCAACGAATTTTTCTTCTCCTTCCAGCTATACACAACTGCATCCATCAACACAATGTCTCGTGTATTCTTGTAATTTTATATCTTAACCGCCAAAGCACATCTGAGACTGATAACGCTCAAATCAGGTACTCCATATCTGTACAAAATAAGTCATTAAAAAATACTTTAAAAAAACACGCTGTAATGAAATGTACCGTACTGGTAATGGCAGAACTCCACGACTCCCCGAAGCTTGCCATAACGTTTACAGACAACGTCAGTTGAGCGTGGACAATTGGACCCAAGCCGAAACATAACATAAAAATGAATGTTTAAAAATACTATTTTTTTTATAGAATATAGTATTGTAATTAGTATGACATAAGTATACCAAGTTTGCAGTCGATACCACATTGGGAAGTTGGTTAAAATTGAGTTACAAGATTTGAGGATACGACAACAACAGACAGAGTTAAAACAAGCGTGTAATAACAGTGATCTACAACACAGACACGTTAATATGTAAGATCACAGCAAGTCTATACAGCTGTATGTGTGGATGTAGCCAACTGCTAATCAGAGGCGTGAGGCAAAGACCTATTCATGCAATATTTTTTTTACATTAAAATGCAATGTCATTCAGTTCCCAATTCTGAACAATTCATTATAAGTATTTTTCAATATGTTCATTTGTGAGTTAAGTGTGAGTAGCATAACATTCTGAAATATATATGGCAGTGTCATTGGTGTGTTTTTTCAGCAGAGGGTACTATTGCTGTCACCCACAACAGAGCAGGGGATAGGATTCCAACCCCTTAAAAATGGAACGTTGCCACCCTTACAGCCATATACACGTTAAAGTAGTCAATATGGACGTGAAGGTGAAAGCCTCTGACATAGCAAGAATATCCACCTGCATTTCACATTTCTAAATTTAAAACAAATTTCTTTAGAACTGCTTTTAGTGTTTAGTTTGTCCTTCCTCCACACCTCTGATTAGCACGGTTGGCTACATACGGTGTGAAAGAAGTTCAACATAGTAGTATAAGTTCAACATAGCAGTAGAAGTTCAACATAGTAGTACAAGTTCAACATACATACGAATCGGTGTGCAATGTTATGCTCGGAGCTGTGCCGAGTAAAGACACTCACGGCCTTGGAGTGGAGAAGTTTCCCTCCCACAATCTGCACCTCCAGGAAGCCAGTCTGTGTCGGGGTCCCCTCACCAGTCTGTTCCAACAGCAGTTTTCACGCAATTTAGTTATTTTCATTTATTATTTTATTATTTTTACCTACGTGACTTTACCGAAAGAACCTAAGAGCATTTCACGCAGTTGTCCACCACCGATATACTTTTGAAATCTAGATGCATACTGATACCAATTTTAACATTATGCAATGCTACAATGTGATGTACTGTATTGATCGTATCCCTTGTAGTCTAATACTAGGTTTCTACTTCAATCTGACTATCAGAATAAAGCAGTGAATTTCAGCATGCGAGTGCCCAGACAAATCTGGAATAGACATCCCTCATTATACGGAAACTAATTACGCGGAATTTGGCAAAACGCAACTTAAATATTAGGGAATTAATTCGATATACTTTACGTGAAATTTACATTAACCGGATTTTAAATGTCTAAATTATATTTTTTTTGGATGGAACAAATCGAACAATGCTGTCTGTCGTTTGTCCTAGCTTGCATTGCATGATGCCCCAGGTGGCCACCCAAGCTTGGCTAGTATTTTTTTGGTTTGGCCATGTTTGTTTGTTGTGGTATGGAGTTAGAATGATGGCTTTAATCTAAGTTGTCTTGTGGTTGTTGTTGTTTGACTTGCATCCCACTGGGATTTTTGCACACAGCGTTGGTGTACGGTGCTTTTTCTGGAAGATTTTTTTACCGTTTTTTTCCTGGATTTTTCTGTTTGCACATAGTCACATAGTCACTTTAAGATGTTTTCTTGTTCATGTTTTTTGTTTGTTGCGGTTGCACCCGATTCAAGAGCCGAATGGCTCACAGGGCTCTACCAAATAAATGAAACTGAAAACTGAAACTGAGTATTGGTTCGGTCCTTCAATAAGAGTTCAAATTATAAAGTGTATTTCAATCGAGGATCTCAAAGCACCGTACAAGACAGCAGAAAACACTCAGCATCAAAATACCTCATGAAACTACAACGTAATAAAATAAATGCTAAATGAAATAGTTACGTAAACACAATTGTATAAATAAGTTTTAAGACGTGTTTTAAGAAATATCCACAGACTCCGAGATCCTAACAGCTCGTGGAAGAGAGTGCCAGAGTCTGGGCTACATGGGAAAAAGCTTGGTCACAAATAGACGGAAGCCTCGACCTGGTAATGCAGATATCTGCATCCCCATATCTTGGAGACCTTGAGACAAATGGACGTAGCGTGTCTCTAAGGTAGGCTGAGGAAAGGTGGTTCAGTGCTTTTAAGTTTGCAAAAATGATTTTAAAATGAGTCCTATGTGATACTGGATGCCACTGCAGACGCCAACACAGGCGTAATCTATATATATAAAATCGTTCATGTCTGTCTGTGTGTGTGTGTGTGTATTTCGGCCCATACGCACTTTCATTGGACGGCGGTTGCCCCTGGCAACGGCTAGCCACGCCTTCGCCGCTTTCATTGGACCTGGCAACGGCTAGCGACGCCTTCGCCAAGGGCTGCAGTTTCATTGGACGGCGGTTGCCCCTGCCAACGGCTAGCCACGCCTTCGCCACTTTCATAAGCTCCGTATTTAATTAAATAATAGCCATTACACAGTATTGTTGGAGCGCTGAGGGGGGGGGAAGGAACGCCACCCGTACCCTGCCTCTTCCAAGCCGACAATTTTAGGCGAGGCCGCAGGCTTTGCACGCTACTAGGCCTCGACACCCACCACGCCACTCTGAGGTAAATTCATCAAAGTTTTTCCTACTCTTCACTACACCCCCACCACAATGTGTGCTATTAATATTACTTTTAAACCCAACGCGCCAACAATCGATTACTTTAATGTTCACTGTACAAATACTCATTAAGCTGGGTGAGCGTACTGCCAGTCTATCATGTACACTGTAGCCTGCTTATTAAGCTCGGTGAGCGTACTGGCACTCTATCATGTACACTCTAGCCTGCTTATGAAGCTGACTGCGTGTACTGGCAGTCTATAATGTGGACTGTAGCCTGGTTATTATAATCGATTCTTTATATGTTCTTTGTACAAACAGTCATTAAGCTGCTTGAGCGACCCCAGTTCGATTCCAACTCACGCCCACCACCGCTGACGATTATTTGAAACGGACCTGGCCCTCCCCTAGGTCCACTCAGCCTCAAACGCGTAACTGCTGTCGTGTGTGAACATCGTCACTGGGGAGACAAAGGCGGCGGGGCATCGTGGATCCAAGTCCCGGGCGAAGCCGGGTCATGTGTATGTGTGTTTGTGTTTATGTGTATGTCTGTGTGTCTCTATGTATGTGTGTATGTATGTGTATGTATGTGTTTGTGTGTATGTGTGTGTGTATGTATGTGGGTTTTTTTATGTCTTTATGTGTATGTCTGCGTGTCTCTATGTATGTGTGTATGTACGTGTGTGCATGTGTTTGTGTGTATGTATGTGTGTGTCTATGTATGTGTGTGTATGTGTTTTTGTGTATGTATGTGTGTGTATGTATGTGTGTTATGTGTCTGTCTGTGTCTGCATGTATGTGTGTGTGTATTGTGTATGTGTTTGTGTGCATGTATGTGTGTGTTTGTGTGTATGTGTATGTCTGTGTGTATGTGTTTGTGTGTATGTGTGTGTATGTGTGTGTATGTGTTTGTATGTGTTTGTGTGTTTACGCTCGCATTACACAAATGTGTTGCTGGTCTAAGGCGTTCCTCGCACAGCATTGCCGCTTTATTATTTCAGTCGTTTACTGCCTTACGCACCCTGAAAGTCGTGTGTGTCTGCAGCAAGCGCGTGTATGTGTACCTATGGACGCGCGCGCGTGTGTTGTGTAGGGGGAACGGTAGTGTAGTGCTTAGCGTGCTGTCTGTGTCTGTATGTGTGTGTGTGTCTGTCTGTGTCTGTCTGTGTGTGTCTGCGTGTGTCTGTGTGTGTGTCTGTGTGTGTGCGTGTGTGGTGTGTGGGGAGCGGTAGTGTAGTGCTTAGCGTGCTGTGTGTGTGTGTCTGTCTGTGTCTGTCTGTGTGTGTCTGCGTGTGTCTGTGTGTGTGTCTGTGCGTGTGTCTGTGCGTGTGTGGTGTGTGAGGAGCGGTGGGTGTAGTGCTTAACGCTACGCTGCGCTACCAACCCGGCGAACCCAGTTCCATTCCCGCTCACGGCCACCACCGGTGACGATTATTTGAACCTCCCCTAGGTCCACTCAGCCTCAAACGAGTAACTGGTGTGGCGTATTAACATCGGCACTTGGGAGACAAAGGCGGCTGGGCGTGGTAGATCCAAGTCCCAGGCGAAGCCGGGTCATGTGTATGTGTTTATGTGTATGTCTGTGTGTCTGTATGCATGTGTGTTTGTATGTGTGTGTATGTGTTTGTGTGTATGTCTGTGTGTGTATGTATGTCGGTTTTGCCGCCGTGGTGGATCCAAGTCCCGGGCGAAGCCGGGTCATGTGTATGTGTTTGTGTATGTCTGTGTGTCTGTATGCATGTGTGTATGTATGTATGTGTGTGTATGTGTTTGTGTGTATGTCTGTGTGTGTATGTATGTCGGTTTTGCCGCCGTGGTGGATCCAAGTCCCGGGCGAAGCCGGGTCATGTGTATGTGTGTATGTGTTTATGTGTATGTCTGTGTGTCTGTATGCATGTGTGTATGTATGTGTGTGCATGTGTTTGTGTGTATGTATGTGTGTGTGTATGTATGTGGGTTTTTTTGTATGTGTTTGTGTATGTCTGCGTGCCTGTATGTATGTGTGTATGTACGTCTGTGGATGTGTTCGTGTGTATGTATGTGTGTGTATGTGTTTCTGTGTTTGTATGTGTGTGTATGTATGTGTGTTATGTGTCTGTCTGTGTGTCTGCATGTATGTGTGTGTGTATTGTGTATGTGTTTGTGTGTGTTTGTGTGTTTACGCTCGCATTACACAAATGTATAATGCGGGTCTAAGGCGTTCCTTACACAGCATTGCCGCTTTATTATTTCAGTCGTTTACTGCCGTATGCACCCTGAAGTCGTGTGTGTCTGCAGCAAGCGCGTGTATGTGTACCTATGGACGCGCGCGCGTGTGTTGTGTAGGGGGAACGGTAGTGTAGTGCTTAGCGTGCTGCCTGTGTGTGTGTGTCTGTGTGTGTGTGTCTGTGTGTGTGTCTGTGTGTGTGTCTGTGTGTGTGCGTGTGTGGTGTGTGGGGAGCGGTAGTGTAGTGGTTAGCGTGCTGTCTGTGTGTGTGTTTCTGTCTGTGTGTGTCTGCGTGTGTCTGTGTGTGTGTCTGTGTGTGTGTCTGTGTGTGTGTCTGTGTGTGTGTCTGTGCGTGTGTGGTGTGTGAGGAGCGGTGGGTGTAGTGCTTAACGCTACGCTGCGCTACCAACCCGGCAAACCCAGTTCGATTCCCGCTCACGGCCACCACCGGTGACGATTATTTGAACCTCCCCTAGGTCGACTCTGCCTCAAACGAGTAACTTAACTACTGTAGCGTATTAACATCGCCACTGGGGAGACAAAGGCGGCCGGCCGTGGTAGATACAAGTCCCGGGCGAAGCCGGGTAGTACAGCTAGTGTGATCTAAATGTGTTGATCATCAGTACGAGACGTGTACCACCACCTCACACAGTGATCACTACAGATGGTGGCAAGTGCCGTACAGTATTTTTTATTTTGGGACTTGTTTTGAGTTTTAGTATTTTATCATGAAATAGATTTTCCACAGAATGTGCTTAAACGTTTGCTGCGTTCTTAAGTGTGATTTTATTACGTCTTGGGGCCGAATTGTTTTCCGCAGGAACTCATCTCCAATCATATAAATGGAAGTCAATGGGGAAATAAGTATCCAAATACGCAATTTCGCTTTACAGACTTTTCAGAAACAAAGCCATTCCGTATAGAGGAGTGCCTGTACGTGAAGAGTTGCGTTATAGACGTCTGTGAATTATAACAATTGTGCCATTTCTATTTAAAGCTTTCGTGACTGCAGGGATTCATATTCTTGGTTCTTGCGGTAAAGTCACGTAGAAGGGAAACAATAAAATAATAAAAATAAAACAATAAAATTCTCACAGAAAATGTTCTTGCTGTGGTTTTCACACCTGATGATGATTGCTTGTGTTGCAATCGAAACGTCGTGATCATTTCATTGTTTTATTTTTATTATTTCCCTTCTACGTGACTTTACCGAAAGAACCAAGAATATAAGTGTGCCATTGTCATACTGTTTCTATGGGAATAGTCTTTATACATATTTATTAGAGTATTGGTTGAATGTATCAAACCATTGCCATCTATATAGGTAGGCAAGAGCCGATCGGGTCTTAAAAGTATATTTTGCAAGGTAAACCTGAAGGTATAAGGCAATGAACTTGCATTGTGTGACGCTCAATATGTAATTGCATTGGACAATAAAAGGAATCCTCCAAAATCTAACAAAGTCAGTCGTGATACAATACATGTTGAAATGTCACGAGTTTAACTCGACTACGGTATATAAACATGTACAAATGGCACCATTATAAAATGTGTACGAAAACACAAAAACTACAAACGCTCTAACTCATACTCACAATCTCCAGCTCTCCAGGGAACTCGGTTTCAAGTTCATCCTTGAGGCGGTGAAACTGCAGAAAAAAAATCAAATACATGTTCAGCATGCGATGACATACAACAACAATAATTGATGTCAGCTGTGGTTTAAATTATCCGCATGCAATAATGTGCTCGCGTCACTTGCAACTCATGTATCGATTATGATGACAAGCGAATATGCAGCAATAATGTTCAGTGGTGGGGGGGCGGGTGATGGAGTGATGCATTCATTTAATCGATTAAGGCTCACGAAACCATTTATCTAAGGATCTGATTTTGGTTCATGAAAACATGGTTAGATATAAGTTAATGGAGTTTATAACATTGTACAAATTAGACGGAAAAACATGAAACAATACAAACGATTCGCAACAATCCAATCACTGTTGAGGAGTGGTGTTGTCCAGTAACATGAAGTCTAAACGGAGATGTGCAATTGTGCGAATTAAAATAAATGAGTCAAGTTGAGAAAAAAATGGGCCCACTTCCTTATATAAGCCAACTTGATAGAGATTATCCAGTTTGCATCAAAAACAGGTCCATAATTGTTTATTTCCGTCGAGAGCCAATTCCAAGCACACAGCCTGTTTATGCCTCCAGGGTTATGCATTACACATCAAGGAAGGGGTAATTGTTGGCAAGACATGTTGGGATTTTTTTATGTTTTTATTATTTGTCAACAAAACGGACGATTACAAGAACCAGTTCAGATAACGTCCACAATGGGCACAAACAAGCATAATTATGTTTGCCCAAAGTTATGACCTTGGAAACAACAGAATCATAGAATGTTAACCATACTTTTAACCGTCATCTCAGTGTATAATTTTCTCTTTGGAATATTTAAACGTACTGTACCATGGCATATTGCTCGTATAAAATTATCGTAATTTTACAAGTGTGCCATTGGTAATGCGAACTTAAGTTCATACTCTTTGATTTTTTCGGTAAAGTCACGTAGGTAAAAAAATAAAATAAAAAATTATTAAACCACGACGTTTCGGAGGCAACACAAGCTTCCGTTTTCAGGTGGCACCGTCACAGCAAAATTACTGTATCAAGTGGGAAGAACTCTAAGAGACACGATATTATATACAGGTGAAGGGGGGGAGGAGCCAGGATGGGCCGTGGGGGAGGGTTAAGTTAAGCCTCCTTTTGTTATGCTGCAGGGGATTAGGGGAAGGCACAGTGTGTAGGCGATGGTAAGTGGTTAAAAAAAGGGCGGATAACTAAACAAGAGGCAGTATTAAGCTGACAAACTGGTTGCCTTTCAGTATACTGCAGTAAACTATAAGGCTGCTAAAGTTTAAACTTAGGTTTAACTTGGTTAAAAAAATGGGGCTAATCAAGCTGGGAATAGAAAACTTCCCAGCTTGATTAGCCCCCATTTTTTTGGTTAATGCTGCTGGTTTGCTCTACTTTGGTAGTATTGTGTTATAGCTCAAACTCTTAAACGTAGCATAGAAGCCAAGATACTAAACCCACACTTGGTATCAAATCAAGGTGTGCTTACGTACATAGTGTGCTTGTGTCAGTAGTATTCCCTCTACTGTATGGACTTAAAATGCCCACTTTGGACCAATAATAAAAAGCGTGGAATGTTTGTACAGGGGCAGTGCAGATCCACTCGTGCACAGTCAAACACGCAGGTGCGTCACTGGTGTATGACTTTGCATTTTTCTCAAAGAAGGTCGTGACCCCCCCTGTGGCCAGGTACACACAAGGCTGTAGCGTGGGGTTGTGGCTGGCTGTAGCGTGGGGTTGTGGCTGGCTGTAGCGTGTGGTTGTGGCTGGCTGTAGCGTGGGGTTGTGGCTGGCTGTAGCGTGTGGTTGTGGCTGGCTGTAGCGTGGGGTTGTGGCTGGCTGTAGCGTGTGGTTGTGGCTGGCTGTAGCGTGTGGTTGTGGCTGGCTGTAGCGTGTGGTTGTGGCTGGCTGTAGCGTGGGGTTGTGGCTGGCTGTAGCGTGTGGTTGTGGCTGGCTGTAGCGTGGGGTTGTGGCTGGCTGTAGCGTGGGGTTGTGGCTGGCTGTAGCGTGGGGTTGTGGCTGGCTGTAGCGTGGTGTTGTGGTCGGTAGCAGCCACGCCCATGGCACAATCCGATCTTGGGCGAATGTGATCATTATCTGGCAAGGATGTCGTCTCGTTTATAAATTCAACTGAAATATTTGGCATTGTCAGCGATAGGGGAAGGTGTGTCATTTACCCGACTTCGGTACCCTCAGGCGCCACTGTAACAACAAAATTGGGTTAGTGACCTGTCAAAAATGACCAGTGTGTGACACATCAAATTGCAATGGTGCTTTAAGAAATGAATTTCATTCACACAATGCTGTATATCAACGTACATGTTATATAACTTCCCCATACACGTACACTTATTGTTGAATGGTTACAATACTATACAGGGTACTGTGCAATTGTTATACTCTGTAATGTATAGCCACAAGCGCCGACATGAAGTCATAGCGTGGTTTTCAATGGCTTGTCGATATCGTCATGCACTTACAATACTGCAGTGTACATACTTTATCTTACTTTAAATTCTCCATTGACTCCTAAACCTGGTTAAAACATACATCACGACTGACTCAGAATCATACTCTAAATACATATACACAATCACGAAATATAAATGTATGGACATAGCACAGCACATTAGGTCTGTAACAGAAATTAAATGCCGTTATATATACACACATTTAAAACAAACCTCAATAGGAAGCTTTGTCCAACAAAACCCACCTTTCATGTGCCTAATGCCAGCCACACGACCATAAAAAACTCGCCTCCTTAGACCAGGATGTTGTTGAGGGCATGAAGTGTGCGGGTTCGCAACTACGGTACTGTACCAACATACCAACGAAATGTGTCTCAAGCCCACGTGCAACACGACGAGATGGCAGGCCACGAATGCCGCTTACCAATAGACGATGTGTATTTTGAGCGGCATGGCTGCTGTGGAGGTGGTTGAGGCCGAAACGTCTGTTCTGCACCGTCACTGCTCCGCGTCTTCGGTTTCCTCTCCACTGAGCCTTTTATACGGAGCCGCGGGCACAACCATCCCGTCACCCTCCAGAGGGCTAACGTGACAGACTGGATTTGTTAAATGATCTCAAGTAAGGTTACAAACAAGGTGGATGAAAGTACATTTCAGCTAATTTCATTAATAATAAATATTTTAAACGACAACACTGGAGTTTAATATCGCCTTCATGTCTTATCGACAATACATGTCACAAATGACCCCTACCTTACGAATGGTACTGCCCATTCTCGTGTGAACAAAGTGAATGCTGATACGAGTGCGTCGTCACAGCATGAGCCGTGGGCGTTGTGCAAGATACTGGACCCGGCCCAATAAACGCCGATCTCGCAGGATTTAAATAGACGCAATTTTTTAACTTATATTTTCTAATCAAAGACTGATCTGTAGATACAAAATATATTATAAAAGATAGATATAAAATGTCACCATTAAATAAATACATCGTGGTAATTACCTCCATTGTGTCCTGCCGAGGTTCGTAACAGTTGTAAAAGTGAAATGTGAAAATTATTCAAATCCTTGAAATTCCATTGAAGAAGTACAATGCGAACACAGTAGTCATCGATTATCCAGCGTTTTCGGGGGCACCAGATACAAAAAACGCAGGATAATCACTACACTATTTTAAAAGATTATTATTGCACATTCTGCATTTTAAATTTCGATTTAAAGCTTTCGTGACTGCAGGGATTCATCTTCTTGGTTCTTTCGGTAAAGTCACGTAGAAGGGAAATAATAAATAATAACAATAAAACATAATTAAATACAATTCTCACGACGTTTCGGCCACAGTGCAGGACTGTCTTTCCGACAGACCTGTTTTTCACCTGAGGACGGCTGCTTGCGTTGTGGCCGAAACGTCGTGAGAATTGTATTTTATTATGTTTTATTTTTATTATTGTATTATTTCCCTTATACATGACTTTACCGAAAGAACCAAGAAGATTCTGCACATTCTTGCATACCATGTTTCTAGGTGTTGCGTATGTGTTTTTGTGTGTTTACAAAATGTTACTATGTAAAATAGGCACACGAATAAACATTGACAAATATCCAAATGAAACAAAAACGACTGTATCGTACTTTCCACGGCACTGTCAAAGTCTCTGCATGGGGCGATGGATGCACGTCGTGCTGCTACGATTTTGAAAAAATTGTGACCTTCTTGCCAGTATCAAAGTCTTTTTAAAATACTGGCAAACAGGCCCCTTGTAGCTGCTCACCCCGAGATAAAACTGCCCTGATGGTGCCTTGTCTCGGTTTTTCTTTGGTTCTTTCGGTAAAGTCACGTAGGTAGAACACATTATAAAATATCTCTCTCTTTCGTTTGTGGAGAGACAGAAAAATCAGTATTACCCGATTACCAATTGTGTTACTCTTTGGTTTTTTCGGTAAAGTCACGTAGAAAGAAAATAAATTAACTAATTGTGTTATTTAAATTATCCATAAGGACTTGAGAGTTGAGCGTGTACTGCGTGTTGTCACGCAGGCGATGCGTCAAACTTAAAACCCAACAGGCAGCAGCATCACCAAATCAATTCATCCGTCACCTCTGGCTCTTGGGCCACCAGGAATGTGGTTAGACGAACTGACGAACAGTTCCAGATCTTCGTGAAGCGGTGGCAAGTGGTAATGGCAATAATACATAAATAAAAATACGGAGAAGAAAACAGGCTGCACATAGAAGAAGACCTGATGATGCAGGCAGTGACGAGAAGGAGACTGGCACCATCTGGACAAATGTGTAGGATGGTGAACAACAGGCAAATTAAAAGTGTCTTGTTCGGAAAAAAGTTAAGGATCCGGAGAGGACGACCTTACAGAGAATGGCTTGAAGATGACACAAGAGATTGGTGCCAGGCAGATGCACAAACTACTTGAGCTTATTGGCACTACGATACAGAGGGAAGTGGGCTGTCTGCCCCCATGGATTGTGATGATGGAAAAAAACAGGGAAGAGCTCTACCGGAAGATGCAGACCCACACGTGGTGCCGGCTGGTGGTGGTGCTGCAGCTGCTGCTGCACACAAAGAGAAGGGGAGAGAGCAACCCCCATCCCACTACTCATTCTCGACATTTTACCTGGGTCGCCTCTCAAATAACCAGCTTGAGTTGTTACTGCACTCATCGTCAATCGTCGGCGGTTAGAGGAGGTTGTTTCAACGTTGGAGACGTATGGAGGAGGGCTGTAGACGTGGGATCAGGCGATGGTTATTTAAATCGCGCATGTGCGTTCGTGTTAGGTGGCGGGGAGGGGCATTGTAAGGCTCGTTGGCGATGCAGCTGTCATAGTCATCAATCATCGTCATCCTTCTCGAATTATCGCTGGGTTAATTGTGTCATCTTAATCATCATCAGCCCATATCTCCTGCTAAACACATTCCTGCGGAGGGAGCTGGGAGGAACGTCCGGTTGCACGGTCAATGGCCAGGGTCAACGGCGGCGTGGTGTATTCCGCAAATATGGCCGACTGTGAGGGCGGGGACAAGCCGGCGTGAGTAGATTAAACGTTGAGTTTTATAAGGGCACCACGGGGTGACCAGCCCCTCCCCACCCAGCCCCACCCCACCCTCCCCTTCCCACCCAGCCCCTCCCTGCACGACGGACGGACACAATAATCCCCTGTGGGCTGGTGTAACCAGGAGGTTCCTATCAGTATTAAGGCGTCATCGTAATTATGCAGCCGCTGTAGAGCCACTGCTAGTCAAAAAGGTATCATAATCATCGCCATTCATTGTCAAGCCACTGGTTTAATAATGTATCATGATTATCAGACATTGTCGTCTACTGCTGGATTAATCATCAGCCGCTGTGGATCCATTGCAGGATTAGAAGAGTATCATCATAATAATGAGATATTCCGTTGACTTGAGTGGCACCACCGCCACTCTCATAAAAGGCATTCATATCGCTCCATCGCCCTCTGCCTTCAGAGAGCTGAGCGCAGACCTCCCGACACAGACTCGTGGCGAACCCGCACGCCACGCGCCGCGGGGCGAGCCGGCACACCCCCTCCACTATCACCACCACCTCCACCACCACCACCCCCTCCACCACCACCACCCCCTCCACCACTACCCCCCCCTCCACTACCACCACCACCACCCTCTCCACTACCACTACCCCCTCCACCACCACCACCACCCCCACCACCACCACCACCCCCACCACCACTACCCACCCCCTCTCCACTACCACCACCACCACCCTCTCCACTACCACCACCCCCTCCACCACCACCACCACCACCCCACCACCACCACCACCACCCCACCACCACCACCCCTCCACCACCACCACCCCCTCCACCACCACCACCACCACCCCCTCCACCACCCCCCCCCCTCCACTACCACCACCACCACCCTCTCCACTACCACCACCCCCTCCACCACCACCACCACCCCCACCACCACCACCACCACCCCTCCACCACCACCAACACCACCCCCTCCACCACTACCCACCCCCCTCCACTACCACCACCACCACCCTCTCCACTACCACCACCCCCTCCACCACCACCACCACACCCACCACCACCAGACAGTGCTCGTCTGCCGGGGTCTTCACGAGCTGGTGCGGTATTTAAACCGGATGGATGATGCGCCAATGTGGCTCCATGTGATTGTAACGCGCTGGGGTATGGGGGTTGGTGAAGAGATTTGAATCGGTCTGTACACCTCGTGCCGCTTTGATTGTCCTCTGGATAGACCCGCCTCACTGACAACACGAGTGAGTGCAGTACAACACGACGACCCCGTGTAGTGCTCTGCGCAGTACTCTGATAAGACGACTGACTGCGCAGACACCGGGACACGTTAGCGAGGTGTGATGAGAGCGCGTTGTGGGGGATGGAGGGTTCACCCAGAACTCCCCGGGTCGATCAAATCAGTACCACTTTGTGGAACGGCAGTCTTGCCCCCGCCATAGGAACGTGGAGTTTACACCACTGGGTTAGGGCTGCGAGATGAGCACCACCGAACGAACGGACACGTGGTAGGAAAATCGCGGATTTGTTTTGACTTCAGCCGGACGCTGCTTCGCTGCGCGTGGACACGCGGGTGACGGTGATGGTGACGGTGATGCGAGGAAGGGCCATTCCAGATTCTCTCGTGGTTGGTCGAATGCAAGCGTTGTCGCCTCTTCACGCGCCGCCTGCCTCACGCGTTCCTGCCTCGTCCATCTCGTTCTCGCGCCGCTGCAGTCCGTAACCCGTCGTGATTTTGGAGACCACCGTCCACTCTGCAGCGTGCCGTGCCGCCACCCTAATGAGTTGTGGGTTGCGATGCCGGGGCCGTGTGTTCTGGAACAGTCCTCATTCTAGAATCAATCATCAATCGCCTCCCTGTTGCTGTCTTCTTACAGAACCATCGTGTGGTCGTGTTCCAGAATTCCACTACGACCATTCCTTTGCTTCTCGAACACCACTTGCTGTACTTGTGCTCCACGTTTCATATTTTGTTGGTGCACACTCGAGAAGGTTTTCTTTGCGAGATTTCACACTCGAAGTGTGGTGTCCCACGTGTCTTTATGTTCCAGCGCTGTGTGCCACGTGTTCGCATGTCGGAAGGTATTTCGTTAGCCCAAGCTTGGCCACATTGTACCCATTAGTATCATTAACAATACTACATTCATAAATACCTCACCAAAATAATCGGGTAAAATTTTAGAAAATATAGTTTTATTTCAAAGCCTTCACATTTCTCCCAACGACCTCTATGCACTTGTATCTTCTAAAACTCATTGACATGTATGGAGTCACCCCTTCCACAAATTTCGAATCACCTGTTGAAAAGAGGGTCATTAGAAATCAGTGGGGTATCAATTAATTAATTAATCACCCTGCGTTGCCTTTCAGATTTAACCTATTCACTTTTTTCCCCCACTCATATGCGCGCTTCTGATTCCAACTCTTGTGTTTTTGGCAACTGGGTGACGAGAACGGGATACTTACTTCACGTCATTCAGGTGTCCACCTAAATCTCCCACCCCACCCTTTATGTGCATTAGTAGACGCAGCCTATAAACGAGTGTTAGTTGTTTGATGTCGTGTGTGGCTAATGACAATATTGATCACGTTTATGGTGTAGTGTGCTACTCTGCATTTCCATACGGTACTTTCTGCAGTAGGTGGAGTGATGTTTAGTTGGTGTTGGGCACCGAATAAACTTCAAATAGTATTGGGAGTCAATATTTATACGTGAACAGGGTGTCGACGATAAATGTTGATGTTTTTCCTTTCATACGTATTTCTCTCTTCCCTCGGATTTCTTGGAGCCCGATTTTCTCTGCCTCTTTACCGAAGTAGATGATCATGAAAACTTTGTCTTTGTTTCCGCTTGAAGTTCAGATGCGAGTCGGATTGCCAGAGGAGTCGATCATTCCATAATGCTTTTTTTTTTTGAAAATGAGATTTTTCACATTAAAGATTGTTTTTATGAAATCTTGTTGTTTGAAAAGTGTATTTCCATCTCAACCATTCACATCGAGTTTCACGGTCTGGACACCAGGGTGTGTCGTGTTCCACCACGGCTGCTGCGCAGCTGAGTGTGCAGAGGAGGCTGCCTGTCATCGATGTGGACTCGAACACCAGGTTGCAGTCGAGAGCAACAAATGCGTGGTAAGTTTTGCTGCTGCCTCGGTAAAATGTTTGGCATACTGTGTATAAACGCTGGTTTTTGTATAAATACATATATAAAAGTTACATTCGCCATTGAGAGTGCTACGAGCTCAAAAGTTGCCAAGACGTTGCATACAGTAATTGACTATCGAGGCGCCTCTCGCTTTAACGAACGTTCTTTCGACGATTATTCGCCATACCGAGCAATTCCAACTTAGACCAATTTGTTTGCAAAACGAGAAAAACGTTCACATCGATCGCGAATGCGTCACGTGACGGCAGTGGGGCGCCCGGCAGCCCGCAGCTGTTTGTTTACCAGCTGTTTGTTTACCAGCTGTTTGTTTACCAGCTGTGCTGCGCTGCGTGCCCGCGTGTGTTTGTCGTGTGGGGGAGCGGGTGGGGGGGCCTGTGGTGAGTGGGTGTGAGGCGCTAATTAATTGCAGGCGCTGAAGACAGCCAACTGCAAGCACCGTGCTTCTTCATGCGTGACAAGTGTTCAATTTGAAGTTGTATATATTAAAAACAAACTTTTAATTCGTATTTCTCATGTTACTAAAAGTTGTTGAAGAGTGAAACATTTGGGGCTGATATGTAGATTCGCTTTTAACGTAGGACGAGTCTGTGGGAAAACGACGATCGTTTAACGAGTTTTCACTTACCAAGACAATTTCGCGGAACGTATCTCGCTCGTTAAGCGAGACACGCCTGCACTGCAGAGACACATGTTAAAGGCAATGTAACTTGTTTTTAGGGTGCAATGGTATCACAAGATGTCATTAAATGGGATGATGGTGATCAAGTTAGGCAGTGTTGGTAACCTTTTCCTTAACGAGGACTCAATATGAATATACTCAGGGCCTCGTCACTTTTCCATCACTACGACCGTGGATACTCTGCAATGAACACCACTCGACCGGACTTTCGTCTCATCCATACCTGTGTTCAACCACCACACTACAGAGGTCGCAAACGGGTTTTGATTCCTTACCCGTACCCGTATCCGGCCGCACCAGGGTCGCAAACGGGTACCCGTACCCGTACCCTACCCGTACCCGGCCGGGTATCGGGTACCTGATTGCGACCTCTGGGATGAAGCCATGTTGCAGGCACGGGTGGGTTGATTCTAGGAACTTGAATTGTGAGAAGAGACAAGACGTTGGGAAATGAGTGACAAACGGTTATCCACCAGTGACTCACGGCCTACCCATACCCGTACCCGGCCGCACCAGGGTCGCAAACGGAAACCCGTACCCGGCCGGGTACGGGTAGTCGGGTATCGGGTAGGGTACGGGTATCGGGTACCCGGTTGCGACCTCTGCCACACTGTAGGTCCCACAACACTTCTCTCTCTCATTCGTAACCTCGCGCCGCTCGATTTTGGATATCCCTCTCATTGTCTCTTGCTCTTTGAACCCTACTCGATTAAAGACATTAACTGTTATCTCTTACAACTTTAATTCTGCTGTTTGTTGCTGGGAGCTGGTCATTTTGAGCCTGTGTTCGGCAACTCAGATGCAATGAAATAGGAATTACAAATACACAGACTACATTCTAACACGTCAGTCGCTTCTATCGCAACATGCGATCCTGAGTTTCAATATAAGGATACAGATTTGCGATCTGTATCTCAATCACTCCATTGCCCTGCTGCAGTCTAGCCACGTGGCAGACTCATCAAGGTTATGATGAGTCTGCCACTCGGGGAAGGTGATGCTTTGTGCTGGTGGGTTTTCCCCCAAAAGGCGTAAGTGAAGGCTGATATTTGGATTTAAACAGGCACGTTGGTGTTTTGAACAAGGTGATGGTAATTATGTATTGATTGAAGGGAAGTGAAGAGTGAGTCATGTGGTGCATGGGGGTGAAGGGTTGGTGTAGTTCGAGTCGGTTTTGGGGGGTCAGGTTGGAATAGGAGTGCTACAGTGGCTAGGAGATGTTAACTACCTCGCCTGGTGTACAGGAGGTCGTGGGTTCGGTCCCGAACCTTGACGCCTGCTGCTGTATCTGTGGAGTTTGCGGTGTCTCTCCCTGTGGTTGCGTGGAGTTTTCTCCGGGTCCTCCTGTTTTTCCCTCCACCTTTAGAATCAACATCACGCGTTTTGAGCATTGTGCCGCTGTACATGTCCACGTGATAAGCCACTTCGTTGAGTTTTCATTTGTGGCCAGCTTGCTTCTGAAAAAAAAGCTACATAGCTTCGTGGGCCTTCCCTGGTTCAATAAAAAACAGTAAAACTTTACAAAGAGAGGTGGTGGTGGTGGTGTAGGGGGAGATGAGAGGGTGGTGTGTGCTGGACGTGTGGGGGTGAGAGACTGCAACGACCACGAGGCTTAGTGAGATAATTCGAAGTAGAGTGAATATTAAAGGATACACTTACGTATGTTAGACATGCGCATGTCAAGTTAGCATTGGCGTGTTGCACTTTTATCCCTTTGGGAGTAGTTGCTCTGACGGTGAAACGAACACGGAAAGCCACGTGGCGTGTGTGGTGGAGACGTGACGGCCCCGGGGAGGCCTGGGGGTGGTTAGTCCAGGGGTGGACTGCGCGTCGTCTTGTGCAGGGTGCTCCGGATGTCCTGTGACCCCCAATTAATGTACCATTCGTTTTAAATAAACTTAACTTTAAAAAAAGATGTGTTAGAGAATTAAATGGAGGTCACAAGACATCTGGACCACCCTGTACATTTACGTTCAAGAAGCCAAAGAGGGACTCTGACCCGAGACATTGTGCGCGTGTTGCCTAGGCGCCACGGGTCACACGACATTATCGATACGGATTGCCAAGTAGAGGAAGTTCGATGCAGTAGGTAATGCCGAGAAGGAACAACCACCAGGCAGGATGATTGACAGTTTTGCTCACTGCTTACGGAGCCATTTCTACCTAGGCGTTACGGACTGCAGGCCAGGGCGTCGGGTTTTGAGAGGCTCCCCCCAAAATCTACAGTACTGTACTGAATCTTGACTTGAAGCTTTCGTGACTGCAGGAATTCACATTCTTGGGTCTTTCGGTAAAGTCACGTAGATAGGTTGAAAAAAAATAACAACCAAAAACTACGACGTTTCGATCACAACACAAGCGGTCGTCATCAAGCGATCGTCCTCCTGATGACGATCGCTTGTGTTGTGATCGAAACGTCGTAGTTTTTTTTGTTATTTTCTTTCAACTTATCTACGTGACTTTACCGACAGACCCAAGAATATAGCACTGTACTGCAATACAGTGCAGTACTTACAAGTTCTATAGATAATTTGGGAATTTAGGTCATAATATGATAATGCATAATTCCAAACAACGTGCCAATGTTTAAAGTTGTGTTCCTTTTCACTTTCATTTTCATAATTAATATATCACATTGACAACTAGAATGGAAATATCCAAGATATGTAACAATGGAATGTTTGGCATGAGTGGTTTTAAAACAGTCGCCTTCTGCATATGGCTGGTGTTAATGGAGAGTAACGAATATACAATTTACTTTGAGGTGGTTGAGCCAGGTAAATTCGTCAGCGGGGTCATCCAGTAAAGGGAAGCAACTGCACATGGAAACAATTCGAATCTGGCCCTTGGCTGCGCTTTCTTGTGAGTGAGTTTTTTGCTCAGACCTTCTTATTTGGCCAGCCTGCAGAGTTGATTTCCCATACGAAAATTATGGCCACATTTGTTTTGGGATCCTGTTGTAACTCGAGCCCAGTGAAAGCGGGCCCCCACTTTCTGTCCGCGTCGGTTATCTGACTGGTCCAATCAAATGGCGCAATGATGCCGCTTATCGAGCTTGCCCGGGGTTGAGCAACTGTGAGTATTTTTAGACGACATTTGCACGCCATTCAGTTTCTGCCGGCTCTGTACATTTGCGTTGTGCGACCGATGAATAATGTTGCAAATGCACTCATCCATACTGCGCTACTTTACAGGAGCTAATATGTGGAGTTCCATAAGCCGTTACATTTTTGCACCATTCCCTTGGTTATTTGGGTAGGTAAGGGTGCAGCCCTGCAACTGCTTGCTCACGCCTTGGCTGCTTCACGGCAGTCGTTAAAAGATCCCGTTAACGTCCTTTCGTGCACCGGCATCAGCATCTACATACAAAAATGGCCTGCGAGTTACTCAAATAAGATTACACATCATCGTCTACGGGGTTTACGTTTAGCTTTTTTGTTTGAATAAATGCAATTTTGTGTGATTTAAAAATTGTTGATAAATTCAATCCTCATCAGCAGCCAGAGTATCCACTGCTGGATGAAGGCCTCCCAAAGCAACGTCACAATCCATCAGACACCAGCACACGAGCTGATTTCATTGCTCTACCTCCGCAGCGGACGTACTGACAGGCATTGGTAAAATAAAATAATCGATCTCCTTCCAAAACATATCTTAATCAGAAAGAGAATAAACATGTACACTTTATAGTTTGTATAAATAATGAATACTAGCCTATAGCCCGTCCAAGGACGGGTGTATTGCACTAAATCTGAAATTTGCAAGCGAAAAGCAGACCGCGACGTGATATTCAATGCGCGTGCAATCTGTAAGGCCGCGGTGACAGACCTATTTCATTTAAAGGTTATAATCCCTTGTTCATCATGACGTCCTTTTTACTTCGATGTCTTACGGAGATCGCGTGACGTGAGGGTTCTGCCTTTGTAGTGAAGGTTGTAAGTTGACGCTGAGGAGGGGGGAGGAGGCGCCTCGCCCGCTAATTAGTATTAATGGTGGGGGGTCCATTTGGAGGACGTCACCTGTTCGTGATTATTAATGAGGGGGGGGGGGCTCATGTGGAGTGACGTCTCGCGCGGGACACACACACATTCTTGGTGTTCTTAGTAATAGGATACAATGAAAACATTTTAAGTCAAAATAAGCCACAAGTTATGAATTGCATCTTGTAAGAGGGCTGTTATCAGGAAAGTACTTTGTACTGATGCATATGTCACAGTACATGGCACCAGCAATTGTGTTAAATACACAATTTTACATTACATGACTCCATCTGTATGAATACATCCAGTTTTGAAGAAGCCAACTTCCGTGTTATTGAAAATGCTGTGATGGTAGCCGCTGGGCCAGAACTACCCCGTAACAGTCTCCACGGAGTGCTACATTGAACACGCTGCTTGCTGTGGGGAGAGGCACAGGACACGCAGAACTCATATATATTTGAGTCCATCTGCCTATTAGTTTAGCAGAATAATATTATCAAGCAGAATTTGTTTACGAAAGCAGTCAGCCTGTTAAACAAATTCTACTGATTACCGGATGTTCTTGACAAGAGGACGTTTATACTCTTTGGTTCTTTCGGTAAAGTCACAGCAGGGAAACGTGATTGTCTCACCTGATGATGGTCGCTTGTGTTGCGATCGAAACGTCGTGATCTATTTTATTTTCTACCTACGTGACTTTACCGAAAGAACCAAAGAGTATGGATTCCTGCAGTCACGAAAGCTTCAAATCCAGGAAGAGTACATTTAACCGATGGACATCTGAGTCACACGCAAGGCACCGTGCAAGAGTTTGAGTTGCACAGTCGTGTCTTAGTGGTCACCGCACTGTTCGACAAGTTTTGGGAGATGGAACGTGAACTTGGCTTGGGCCTCCCCTAGGTGAACGTGGTGTAAAATGAGGATTTTACGTGGTTTGGCCAACATCGTCATCACCTCCTTGTGTGATTTTACAGCCTTAATGTGTGCTTACTGACAGCGCTTGTCTCAAATGCCTAGAAGACTGAAATAGGGCATCTTTCTACTGCGTTTTGTCTTTACTTAAAGGCCTCGTGATAGCCCCGTGAGTGGGTGAACGTACATGCATGTGATTTCATGCGGATGACAGTACTCGGGCATGTGACGCTGTGGTAGGGAGGGTGTTGATGCAATTCCTCTTTTTCACGGACGCATGCCTACCGCAATTTGTGCCAATGTAAAAGGTTAATTCAGTGTGTATTACATTCAGTACAGCATGGAAATAAAATGTACAGTATTCTTGGTTCTTTCGGTAAAGTCACGTAGAAGGGAAATAAAAAAAATTATAAAACAATACATATTCTCACGACGTTTCGACTGCAACACAAGCAATCACCATCAGGTGATGAAGAATATGAATCCCTGGAGTCACGAAAGCTTTAAATAAAAATTAAATGTACAGTATAAAAATTGTTATGCAAATGTACGATCATTCACTTCCAATATATTTTTACTTCATGTTTAGGTAACATTGGTGTCTCAGTAGGTTATTGCACGGATGGGTATAATTACAGGATTTTTACTTTTTGAAACGTATAGATGGAAAGACAAGTATTATGTTAAGTGGCCAGGAATCGTGGTGCACGCCTTGAGTTTCTGCAACCCAGAATTGGGAACGACGACAACACAACTTCGCATGCCTACTGGGGTGTTGAGATCATTCATTCGCCTTTTTATCTTCTAGTGTATGGCAAAGCACACGTCCAACTTTGAGTCTGCGAGCCATGCGATAGCTTTGGGAGCAGCCGCCTGCGACTAACACCGCTCAGTCCGCGCCGGAGAGCGGGTGGAGGATGCGGAGTTGTCTGGCTTCGGGTGGCTGCGGTGCACACCACGGATTGTCCTCAATTCTCCACATGCCATGGATGTGTGGGCGCAGCGACGAGCTGATGTTCTGAAGCGGGTGATGGGAGCACCGGAGTCACGAGAACTTCACGTCGAGAATGAAGGGAGGAGCTCCGTAGCTTTCTCGGCACATCAAATCCGTGCGGGGCAGTCCTTTTGAGTACTCTTAGTTCTTTCGGTAAAGTCACGTAGATAAAAAATAAATTAAATCAATAAAATCCTTTTGAGGGCCAGCACAGCACGTGAGTGACTGCTTCACAGTGGCAGTACTTTATGTTTTCTCAATGTGCACGTGTTTTCATTCATCACTTCATCTTCCACCTGTCACCAAAACGAACACAGTGAGCCAAGCGATCTCACAATGCCCTCGCTGGTCTCGCCAAGGAGCGTGAACCATCTCGCGACCTCCGTCATCCTCGCAGCGACTTTTGGCGAACCATCACAGACAGCCACTGCTTCTGGAACGCTCTTCGTTGCGATGTTAGTAAGTCACTGGAGCTGTGCACATTTAAATCATGCAGATTGAAAACTACTTTATTTAGAACTGCTTGTGTTCCGTTTATCACGGTTGGTTACGTACGGTGCGAAAGAAGTGCAACATACATTCAGCACATTCTTCCAACAAAACAAGTTTGGAAGTAAAATAAAAGTCTTCCCCTGGGGCAATGCAATAAAGAACTTCTTCATACACTGTATGATGACGGTTACAGGAGTGTATATAATAAACACGCACAATGTGCAACGGGAAGCAGAATATCCTCGCGATGAGGATGTGCCAAGAACGTCCCGGACCCACCCAACGCATCATCGCAGTCAGACGACGAACTGCGAACCACGTGGAGAGTGACGCGCACGCGGGACACGTGTGCGCTGGCCGGGCAGGGGTTGACGGATTGCGGTGATGATAAGAGCTCGTGGTTGGTGGCTGTGTGTGTGTGTGCCTCGGGGGTAGGGGTGCATCGTGTGGTATTTGGTCATCTGGCACAGTGTCAGCTGCCTCGCCACGGCTTCTCTTGTATAGAATCACGCGGGGATGTGTGCCTGAATGCACGCCTCTGTGCCCCTGTTTAAACACAATGGTAATGATGTAATTATTTTAAACCACAGAGCAAGTCTGTTAGGAGTTAGTGTTCTCCATTCAGACGTCGTCTGCGGATCGATCCTGCCATACGTTTATAAACAGTATAAAGTTATCGAAGAGTGTACATCGTGTATCATTATCTTGTGGTGGTGGTGGTCTGTATCGGCGGGTGGAACACGTGGTTCGGACTATGGACAACTTCACGCTACGCGTTTTCTGCTGCTGGTAACAATAATGATTTAGAGATTATTACTCGAGCAAAGCTTGTGGGCTCAGATAAAGCGGCCGTGTGTGTGGATGTTGACACGGGCAATTGCGAAAACCGCTCCCATTAACTCTCCACACCATCATTGCGTGAACGAACGAACGAGAAGAGGACGTCCCTCACTCACTCGGAGTGAGAGCTCTTTCAAAAGTGCCAACATCATTTATTATTGACGACCGACTCGGAGGTTTGCGACTATTGCAGCTGCCACGTGAATCAACAGACGCCTCCAGTGAATAACGGAAGTCCACGCGGTATTTAATCCGACAGTGCCGTAAGCGATCATTATAATACGACGACCTTTTAATTGTAATTTACGTTTGTAAGGGTGCCGCTGCCAGCGTGGCAATTCCTTAAAAGAAGCCACAGGGTTAAAGTGAAATAGCGAGGCCGCGTGGCAGGACACAGCTGCTGTGTGTGACAGCCATCACCCCCACCACCATCAACATCACACACACATAGACAGCCAACATCACACACACACACACAGACACACAGTCAGCCAACATCACACACACAGAGACAGTCAACACCACACACACACACAGTCAGCCAACATCACACACAGCCACACAGTCAGTCAGCCAACATCACACACACACAGACAGTCAACATCACACACACACAGACATCACAGACACACACACACAGTCAACATCACACACACACAGACATCACAGACACACACACAGACATCACAGACACACACACAGACATCACAGACACACACACACAGTCAGCCTTGCGGCGGCGGCAGCATAGTCGGGAGAATGAAACAAAAGGCGCCATCCGGCGATGGTGTTGAAGGAGCCGCGGCTACCACTGCTGCTGCTGCTGGTGCTTATGGTGTTGATGGTGGTGTTGATGGTGATGGTGGTGGTGCCGCCGGGGACTCGGATCGCTGTCACCCCTCGCCCAGCCCTGACGAGTCGGCGGGTGTCGTGGAGACGCGCCTGTTCCGCCGTCGTTGGGTCATCGTGTTCGTGTTCAGCGCCTACTCGCTCACCAGCGCCTTCCAGTGGATCCAGTACGGCATCATCAACAACATCTTCGCCGGGTGAGCGGCGGGCTGTGACCATACTTCACCGCGCTGGTCCGCGTCGTGGGCGATCGGAGTTGTGACGATGCGGGGAGAACTCGACCCTACAGGTCGGGTGTCTCGTACGTGTCCGCCTGCGGTAGATGCCACCACCGCCACGTGGTGTGGGTTGGTAGATGCCACCACCACCACCGCGTGGTGGTGGTGGTGGTGGCATCTACCAACCCACACCACCACGTGGTGTGGGTTGGTAGATGCCACCACCGCCACGTGGTGTGGGTTGGTAGATGCCACCACCACCAGTGGCATCTACCAACCCACACCACCACGTGGTGTGGGTTGGTAGATGCCACCACAACGCACACCACGTGGTGTGGGTTGGTAGATGCCACCACCGCCACGTGGTGTGGGTTGGTAGATGCCACCACCGCCACGTGGTGTGGGTTGGTAGATGCCACCACCACCAGTGGCATCTACCAACCCACACCACCACGTGGTGTGGGTTGGTAGATGCCACCACAACGCACACCACGTGGTGTGGGTTGGTAGATGCCACCACCGCCACGTGGTGTGGGTTGGTAGATGCCACCACCACCACAGCGTGGTGGTGGTGGTGGCATCTACCAACCCACACCACCACGTGGTGTGGGTTGGTAGATGCCACCACAACGCACACCACGTGGTGTGGGTTGGTAGATGCCACCACAACGCACACCACGTGGTGTGGGTTGGTAGATGCCACCACAACGCACACCACGTGGTGTGGGTTGGTAGATGCCACCACAACCCACACCACGTGGTGTGGGTTGGTAGATGCCACCACCACCACCACGTGGTGTGGGTTGGTAGATGCCACCACAACGCACACCACGTGGTGTGCGTTGGGTCGTTCTGGCCATCATGATAAAGAGCATTTAATGTAAGCGTTAACGCACTGCCTATGAATGGTGAATAGTAAGTCGGGTAGTTCCTACAATTCCACACGATGTGTGCTCACACACACACGATGTTTAATCACACAGACACGATGTGTGCACACACAGACACCATGTGTAATCACACACAGACACACACGATGTGTGCACACACACAGACACGATGTGTGCACACACAGACACCATGTGTAATCACACACAGACACACACGATGTGTACACACACAGACACACACGATGTGTGCACATACAGACACGATGTGTGCACACACAGACACCATGTGTGCACACACAGACACACACGATGTGTGCACACACAGACACCATGTGTGCACACACACAGACACCATGTGTAATCACACACAGACACCATGTGTAATCACACACAGACACCATGTGTGCACACACACAGACACCATGTGTGCACACACACAGACACCATGTGTGCACACACACAGACACACACGATGTGTGCACACACAGACACCATGTGTGCACACACACAGACACACACGATGTGTGCACACACAGACACGATGTGTGCACACACAGACACCCACACAGACACACACGATGTGTGCACACACAGACACGATGTGTGCACACACACAGACACACACGATGTGTGCACACACAGACACACACACAGACACACACGATGTGTGCACACACAGACACGATGTGTGCACACACAGACACCATGTGTGCACACACACAGACACACACGATGTGTGCACACACAGACACCATGTGTGCACACACACAGACACACACGATGTGTACACACACACAGACACACACGATGTGTGCACACACAGACACACACATACACGATGTGTAATCACACAGACACACACGCAATGTGTACTCACAGACACACACGATGTGTGCACACACACAGACACGATGTGTGCACACGCAGACACACACACGATGTGTGCACACACAGACACACACACAGACACGATGTGTGCACACACAGACACACACGATGTGTGCACACACAGACACACACACAGACACGATGTGTGCACACGCAGACACACACACGATGTGTGCACACACAGACACACACAGACACGATGTGTGCACACACAGACACACACGATGTGTGCACACGCAGACACACACACGATGTGTGCACACACAGACACACACACACACACGATGTGTGCACACACAGACACACACACATACACGATGTGTGCACACACACAGACACACACACAGACACACGATGTGTGCACACACACACAGACACACACACAGGCACACACACGATGTGTGCACACACACACACACGATGTGTGCACACACACAGACACACACGATGTGTGTTTCTGCGTGAGCGCCAGTAGGGAGCGGTGGTGCAGCGGTTGGCGCGCGCTGCACAATGAACCCGGTGACCCGAATTTGATTACCGCTCACGGCCACTACCAACACCCCAGAGACGATTATCTGAACTGGTCCTGGGTCTCCCCTAGGTCAACTCAGCCTCAAATGAGTACCTGGTGCGGTGTGTAAACATCGGCACTGGGGAGACAAAGGCGGCCGGGCGTGGTGCTGGCCACTCAACCCCCCTCGTGTGCCGTGCCGGCTTCGTAGCACGACTCGCCAACATTCAGATGGTAAACATTAGCCGACGTACTGTGTATGTAGGCTAATGTTTACCACCTGTATTATTGGTAGTTATATTACCGATACCCCAATTAAACCCTCTTATATTGCTCGTACGTAAGAAATAACGCGGTAGGGAATGCATCCCCGTGAGTACAACGGCATGACGAGCCCTCTTAGCGCAGATTCGATTAGCGCTCACCTTTCCAGGAACGCATCTTGAGCCCTAAGCGAGGTCTGCGTGTGTATATAATGTCACGTGGCCACTTGTACAAACCAAGTTGAGTGATCAAGTTCTCTCAATTCATCAACACAATTTAAGTTGCGATGGTGCTGGTAAACATATAGCTCGTATTTCATTCCAGTTGAAAATATGAATCAACTTCTAACAGTTTTCCCGCTCAGCTTATCCTGAGCTGTAGGCTTTTAAAAAAAAAATTTCACTATAAATCCTTTATATGCGTGGCATCGGTTTTATTTTATTATTTGTGTTTCTTGAGTAAAAGTGGCGCCAAACGCTCGCAGATCTGGATTACCAACATTACAGAAACTGCAAATCGGCAGCGAAGCGAGTAGTTGCAGCGGTGAAATTAGCTCAATACGACCAACTGTATGTCGAACTGGACACCCCAGAAGGTGCCAATAAGATCTATCGACTGGCAGAGGCGCGCCATCGTTCGACTCAGGATATTGGTCAGGTCAAATGCATAAAGGATGAGAATCACAGCGCTCTCAGAGACCCGCCCGCCATCCTTCAACGCTGGAGCAACTACTTCTCTGGAATCTGCAACCAGGAATTTCCCCACCCACCTATTATTAGTGCTGAACACGTCCTCGGTCCGGTTTCACCTATCACCATCACCGAAGTGGAACAAGCTATCAAGAGAATGAAGAATGGGAAAGCGACTGGCCCGGACGATATCCCTGCTGAGGCCTGGAAGATCCTTGGCAGGCAGGGTGCTGCCCTCCTTACCCAGCTCTTCAGCACCATCACGAGCACCAGTGAGGTCCCAGAAGCCTGGTCGACCAGCACGACGGTTCCAATTTGGAAGGGTAAAGGGGACGTGGCAGAATGCTCGAATTACAGGCCAATCAGGCTCCTGTGTCATGCGATGAAGATCTTTGAGCGAGTTTTGGACACGAGGATTAGAAACATCATCACCCTATCACCCAACCAATGCGGCTTCGTCAAAGGATGTGGCACTACGGACGCCATATTCGCGGCGAGGCTCCTGCTGGAGAGGCACAGAGAGAAGAACAAAGCTGTGCACGTGTCGTTCCTCG
Source organism: Lethenteron reissneri (assembly GCF_015708825.2). NCBI lineage: Eukaryota > Metazoa > Chordata > Hyperoartia > Petromyzontiformes > Petromyzontidae > Lethenteron > Lethenteron reissneri. The sequence continues at coordinate 979,876 of NC_083819.1, read as the reverse complement.
ACCTTGAAAAGGCATTTGACAGGGTCTCCCACGACCTCATCTGGCACTCGCTTCGATCCCATGGAGTCCCTGAAACCTACGTGCATTGGGTGCAACTCCTATACAAGAACGTCACCAGTGCAGTCAGGTGTGCAGTGGGCATATCACCGCCATTTCCCATCAGCGTTGGAGTGCACCAAGGATCGGCCCTGTCACCACTCCTGTTTATCCTGTGCATGGACACGATCACTGCCGACCTGCACACGCCCCTTCCATGGTCAATTCTCTACGCGGATGACGTCCTCCTCTCAGATGAAGAGAGAGGAGAAGTGGAAAGACAAACGCGCCTGTGGAAGGAACGTTTGGACGAAAACGGGATGAGGTTCAACATCAAAAAGACGGAGTATATGGAGTGTGGCCCCCAAACCGACGGCACCATCAGTATTGACGGAGAAGATCTGAAGAAAGTGACGGACTTTAAGTACCTGGGCTCCACCATCAGCTCAGATGGTAGCATCACGACTGATGTGAGGTCACGAGTCAATGCGGCGTGGATGAAATGGAGGCAAGTCACCGGAGTCCTCTGTGATCGGAAAATGCCGGATAGGCTGAAGGGAAAAATATACAAGACCATCGTCCGACCGGTGGCACTCTATGGATCCGAGTGCTGGCCAGCCACAACTGTACACGAACAAGCTCTCCACGCCATGGAGATGAGGATGCTCAGATGGAGCCTCGGGCTCACTCGATGGGATTGTGTCAGGAACGAAGACGTTCGGAAGCGACTTGGTGTGGCCCCCATTGCGGACAAGATGCTTGAGGCAAGGCTTCGGTGGTACGGCCATGTGATGCGAAGTGAAGAGTCATCAGTGGCCAAGACTGCCGTGCGTATTGAGCCAGAGGGCCGCCGTCCACGCGGACGTCCGAAGAAGCGATGGATGGACCGAATAAAGGAAGACATGAAGACGGTCAACGCATCCCCTGAAGATGCCCTGGACCGAGCCAAATGGAGAAGACAATGCCGAAAAGCGGACCCTGCGCCACAGCGGGAACAACGCTAGGAAGAAGAAGATGGTATTTTAAATTAAATATGAATTTTTTTTCCTAAAAAGTGGAAAATATTGGGGAAAAAATTTCACGAAAATAAATTGTCACGCACAACGAGTCTGTGTGCAAAATGTCAGCTCGATTGGATCACGGGAAGTGGGTTAAAAAACGACCGAAAGATTTGCACGGTCGTAAGTGCGCAAGCAAGCAAGCAAGTTAACTTAATATAAAGGATTTAAAAAGATAAAGGTACGGCCCTGCAACTGCTTGCACACACTACTGTTGGCGGAAGAGCCTCCATTGTACGGAGCTCTCGACATCCCGTCTAGAGGGTATTTGGCCTACTCTTCCATGCCGACTTTCCGATCCATTTATATTATTGGGTGGCCAAGGTGCTGGGGTGGTTGAAGTCGGCCTCGGCAAGGTAAGGTAAAAGTTAAAATGTAAAAACAACGAGCCTACCTTTACCCTACCTTTTACCCTTACCACATACAAATTACCCGATTACATGGTAATTACTGGGGTACTACTACACATGAACAAGGTTTATAACGGTAAATGCTCGGTAGAGTGCGTTAGTCAAATAGAATACTCTCGATGATTCCAATTTTACACGCTTTCTTTAAACTCACTGTCTGTTGTTGTCGTTATATCCTCAAATCTTGTAACCCACTTCCCAATATGGTATCGACTGCAAACTTCGTATACTCATGTCTTCCTGATAACAATACTATATTCTATCATAAAAAAAATGAAACATTTTTTAACATTCTTTTTTATATGTTATGTTTCGGCTTGGGTCTAATTGTCCACGGTCAACTGACGTTGGCTGTAATTGGCCACGGCCCCCTTACGTTATGGCAAGCTTCGGGGCCACTTCCTTGAGTCGTGGAGTTCTGCCATTACTCGTACATTTCATAAAAGAGTGTTTTTAAAAAAGGTTTTTTTTAATATTACTTGTTAAATGGAGGCCACGGACTGCGCCACGGAGCTTCTAGCGGTAAACAAGGCGCCGTATTTACCTGGTAATACTTCGCGCTTCCTTTACCCTACCGGGTAATTCTTCCGAGCTACCTTTACCCGACCCTTTACCTTACCCCTTGGCATGTCGACATCTTTACCCTTTACCCTTTTACCCGGTAAAAAGGGTAAATTATCTTCCCTTGCCGAGGCCTAGGTCTAAGAAATGAACATGCCACGCCAGCAGAACGAACCGGCTACCACTGCTGCTTTGCAAGTCCAGTGTGCTGTCCCTTGTGCCATGGCAGGAACTCACCCTTTCAAGAACCAGGCGCATTCTATGGCAGTGTTCTTTATTCCTTTAGTGCGGCCCCCGACATACAGAAAGAGTGAAAACACCCCATCATCATCATCATCATCGTGCTGCTGTCAAACCCCCCCAATGGTTTCAAATGTTGTGGCGGCCCTCACACTGGCGATGTCTTATCGGCGAAAGTGCCCCCCCTCTGAAAATCAGTGAATATCACTGTTCTACAGGCTTGTGTCTCTGCATGCTAATGCAGCCAGACGGCTACCGCTACCCCGTGCCAAATACACGTTCCTCTCAATGGGCTAAATACGAGTCATTGATTCACTCATTGACAGACGTCACTTGTGCTTGGAAAGAGTAGGAACAAAGGCGTTGTGCCTGTGGCACGCATGCCAAGTCGACACAGAGTTCATGTAGAACGCTACTGTTTTAGAGTCGCCACCTTTAACCACAGACCAAACTCAGACATATTTAGTCAGCCTAGGGCAGGGATCGGCAACCAAAGTAACAAGAAGAGCCTTTTTTTCGAATTCGGTAAAAAAAAACCCTCTCAATATTTCAAGAGCCGCAATGCCACGTGCATACTAGACTTCTGATCCTTAATAAACAACGTCGCGAAGCAGTCTTGGAAGAGCCGCGTGAGGATTAGGAGCAGCACTGACTACGATATTGTAATGAAGTTCAACTCAATACCCGTACCACATCTTGGTACACACCAGTTGCTTGTCACCCGAACACGTGACAATTCCTGAAGTGTCCGGGTCAGACCCTGCCAGGTGTAAACCCCATTCTACTTGCTGTACTGCACTTTGGTTTGTTACCAGGAGTGATTCACACGCAGGTGACGACCACACAGTACTGTTTTCAAGATTTGCAGTGATGGCCTCCCTCTGCTTAGCCTGTTGGCTGGCTCCAGTTTCATTTGGTGTTCAGCCTCTGGGCTGGTTCCACTTTTAAGTGCGTTGTCTATAATTCTGCCACTTCCTTACGGTGATCTCCCCTTCCAACTTTAATCCTGCCCGTGTTTGCACTCCTGCATCTGTGGAACGGTAACGAAGTGGCTTTCGCACGGTTCTGTGAAGCCTACGACCCCAGTTCAATTCCCTGCCGAGGCTAACATCAGTGGCTCGTGACATCTGAAGCGGCCCTCCCTTCACCACCCGGCACTCACCAGCGTGGTTAAAGTATATCCAGACAACCCTCATGACCGAGATGGAGTGGCCGTCATCCATGGGTGGATTGAAAAACGGCTGTACATTTATTTATATCTCTCTTGCTATCTAGACAGTTATGGCCTGTTCCCCAATCTACGACTTTCCCTCCATCCGCCCTCAGCATCCCCTCTAGCAAGCTGCTGTCTCTCGCGATGCGCCCCATCCAATCCTGTCTCTGAATTCCACGCACCTCAATTACCCCGGCCGATTGTCACCTGCCAATACTCATCGTTAGAGCCACGCTGTCTCTCTCTGTCCAGCCTAAGTCATGCACAATGGCCATCGATGTTGTAATGCCTCATTCGTGCATCAACCTTGCCGCTGCTGCACCTCTTTATCCCAGCGGCGGTGAGGAATGACTCGTCGTCGTCGTTGTGAATCATCGCAGCTCCCTCTTTCATTCCAGCCGAGTTCAGGGTGGTCCAGATGTCTGGTGACCCCCAATTAATCGACCCCTGACATGTTTCCCTTTGCTTATTAATTTCTGTTTTAAATAAATATTACGTAAAAAAAATATTAATTTGTCCAGAATTAAATGGAGTCACGATACATCTGGACTACCCTTTACAGTTCCTCTGGCAAGTGGATTCTTTTATATCTATATTTATTTTTTACAATAATTTGAGAGCTAAGCAATTGAAAATGTTGTTTTTGTTTACACCATGACCGATGATAACATGACAACACATTGTGTCCTCGTGTAACAATGGCTCACATTACTGGCAGCCTCCTCTTCAAACCGTAGTGCAATAAACACCGCGGTGTATACGTTATACGTGCAAGATTGGATCGCCTCCATGGGTCCATACTAGCTTTATAAGACGGGTGTCAGAACGTCTCGTCCATTCCATACTCTGCACACAAAAAAAAAACCGTACCGTACATACAGTACTGAAGTACTATACAGCAGTGCTGCTGCCTTGATTCTATATTTAAATGCTGCCCTGGAAATATATAATAGCAGCATGCTGGGATGCCACAATGCTGCATCAACATCCTGTCACAGATTATGCTTCCTGCAACATTGGACAGCAGTGCATTTACAATGGGTCCTACAATCTTATTATTGTACAGTAGTTTATAATAATTATCCAGCACTATAGGCGACATTCTATTTGGGCTAACCACAATTTGTTGCATATGTTTGACTCCTTGGAGTGGTGCGATTTGTAGGTGCAATGTATGTATCTGTGAAAACTACTGGATGCATGTAAAAAATAGCTTTTATGGTCATTGGATTCCTCCAGTAAAATATACAGATTCTGATGTACGTTGAACTGTTTTCACACCGCACGTAGGCATGTGTGTCTCGGGTCAGCCACCTGATTTGTCTCAACATTCACGCAGTGACCCCCTGTTGATCTAACCAGTGCAACTAGCCAAGGGTAAAGACTTGAATCTGACACAGGATGGGACATTAACAGCGTGGCACGTGACTTTTCCATTGATGTCAGCCTGCCGTTTGGTCTCCAGTGTGTCACAATGTGAAGCAGTTTGAAAGTTTTATCAGGTTTCCTGGAAGGCAACTGCTATCCCACCCCATGTGTCCAATAAATAAATAAACCCTTGAAAGTTTTATTTTATAATAGAAGGCTGGAAGTTGATTTGTTATGTTTTATGTAACTGGAGAGCCTGGGAGTTTCTGCTAAGTGCTCTTCCACTCACTGTAGTCTCCAGCTCATACCGAGGGATTCATATTTCATGCAACAAAAAATGCATTGCCTCAAAGCCAGCATCAGGCTGACAGGGCACAACAGACGTGCATCATGCTTACTGTGTGGCACCCCGTGAATATGTTTGGCACCGAATGGGCACACACTTTTGCGTAATTCAACTGGTAATGGGTTATTGAACGAGTGGCTCACATGCTAATTTCTGTGGCCCCTTTGATGTGCTTGATTGGTATTCGACTGTCATCTAAAGATGAAAGTCTCAACATGAGCAATGTTGACCAAAGCATTAACCAGCTTACTCAGGTTAATTGGAAGACTTGAAACGCGAGGGCTGAGCTATTAGCAGGGAAGGGTTGCTCAGCCTCCTGTACGCAACGGGGCTGATGGCGGGCACCACGGGAGCGAGATGTTAACCACGACGTCTGGTACACGTAGGTTGTGGGTTCGATCCCGACCCTGACACCTGTATATCTGGAGTTTGCGTGTCTCTCTCCCCGTGGTCGCGTGGATTTTTCTCCGGTTTTTCCCTCCACATTTAAAATCAACTTGCGTTTAAGAGTATCTGTCTGCTCTATATTTTCACGCAATAAGCCACTACGTTGAGTTGTTATCTGTGGCCAGGTCGCTTCTGAAAAAGAGCTACATAGCTCAGTGGGCCTTACCTGGTGAAATAAAAATAGTTACGTTTTTAGTTTAGTTTATGATAATGATGATGTCGTTGATTGACGTCCCTGTCGTTGCAACGTCGTCCCGGCAGCTACTACGACGTGAGCACCACGGACGTCGACTGGCTGTCCATGGTCTACATGCTGTGCTACATCCCGCTCATCTTCCCGTCCGCGTGGCTGCTTGACACCCGCGGCCTGCGCCTCGTGGCGCTGCTCGGCTCGTTCCTCAACTGCGTGGGCGCGTGGGTGAAGACGGCCAGCGTGAAGCCCCATCTGTTCGGCGTCACCGTGTTCGGCCAGCTCACGTGCGCCATCGCCCAGGTCTTCATCCTGGGCCTCCCGTCTCGCATCGCCTCCGTCTGGTTCGGCTCCGGGGAGGTCTCCACTGCCTGCTCCATTGGAGTCTTCGGCAACCAGGCGAGTTCTCAGCTGGGAGACGTTGCCAACCCACCATGTGTTTTTTGTTGTGATTGGCACGTCGGGTCACCACCTATGCGCTTGTGCCCTCACACGGTGTGATTACCGGCTTTGACCAAAATCACCCGAAAATGCCCCCGATTTCTTTAGATGTCGGAATCTAGAGTTTTGGTGTTCTCGCTTGTCTCTATTCCTTAGAAGTTCAATGTGTGCACATGAATACAGTCCTTTTTGCAATCAACCGCAGAATTAGGGTCTGCGCACACCTTGCGTGCAGTGCGAGTTATTTGACCATTTTTCGCCACGCTGGTAAGTGCTGGCTGCATGGTTGATGGCTGAAAACACAGATGTGGAAGGGCAGAAATATAGAATGTGAAGCTGCTCTAGCGCCCTCTATAGACCCACCACGTCGCCCCACATACGTGAAAACTGCTGTGTGTGTGTGTGGTGATCACCCATCCAGTCACGAAGCAGGCTCAATCCTTCCAAGATCCAACGAGATTGAGGTCATTCCGGTGGGTTTAGTCCCAGGCTGTGTGCATGAGGGTCTTGTTAATTGTGGGTGGCATCCTGAATGTGAATCCATGCTCTGCAAAGTGGTTGCTCAGTGCTACGCCATGGGGGGTTGCCCCTTATGGATACCGTGAGACACCCATACACCCCTGCACTACTGCCAGCACAATCCCTTGATGTATATTATTGCATATATGCATATGAAGATTGATATTTTATTATGTGTGAATTTGTACACTCTTAGAGCATTCTCTGCTTTGTAAATACAACGGACACACATCCGTATTCATCACACACATCGTACAATACACGAAGGCAACGGTTGTCCCACTGAGCCTCATGCAAGCTAACCCTAGCCGAGCCCTTAGCTTGCCGTTTGCAGTGAGCCGCATGATGAAGCAGATATGAATGTTTTCAGTCAACTTTCCGCCCATCCCTCTGCCCGCTTGCCTATCAGCGACTTGTTGTTTTAACCTAAAACACATTGACCCGGAGGTTGACCTCGGGTTATTCATTATGGACGTTGTCTGCATGCTTAGTGACCCCAGTTGCAAGAGTCCTGTAATTCCGTTGTGGTCAACATGACATTTACGACAGCGCCTGCTGGGCTTTTTTCTCTTTCACAACCTAAAGGTCTTATTGCTGTGGCCGCGCTGCACAGGAGCTGATGTTGCAGGCTCCACGTGACTCTGTCGTCGATCAAATATCCTTTCGCGGAGAAAACTATAAACTCCAGCCGGGCTTCATATTCTTGGTTCTTTGGGTAAAGTCACGTGGAAGGGAAATAATAAAATGATATAAAAAAAAACAGTTATTTTATATTTTCCCTTCTACGTGACTTTACCGAAAGAACCGATAATATGAATCCCTGCAGTCACGAAAGCTTTAAATAAAAAAATAAAATCCAGCCGGGCTATTACCGATTTATTTAAGTAATCGATTACTCCACCGGTTATCGGTTCGACTTACTCAACATAATCGGATCACACGAAAATAGCTGTGGGGGGGGGGGTATCACCTCAATTCACCACGTGTGCCATTGGACGACAACATTGAGGGTTTTATTTGTTAAGAGTTCGCTACGAGTTGGGTTATTTTACGTTAAGCACTATGAGGCCCTGCATGCGTATGTTAAACTTCTTGTGCATCGTACATAGCCAACCATGCTAATCGGAGGTCCAGATGGTGCTCTATAAAATCAAGTTACAGTTAGCGATGTGTGGTGCTTGGTGACATCGGTATTATCAGCTGTATCGCACTGAGCACACAAAGACAAAGATCCCCCATATAGCCCTTACAGACTGTTGGCACAAGTGCTGTTAGCGAGCACCTATGAAGGCCAGCACGGCACACGAGGGGGTGCGTGGCTAAGACCACGCCCGGCCCCCTTTGTCTCCCTATTGGCGATGTTTCCAATCCGCACCAGGTGCTCATTTTAAGCTGAGTCCACCCAGGGGAGGCCCAGGACCGGTTCGGATAATCGTCACTGGTGTTGGCCGTGAGCGGGAATCGAACTCGGGTGGACGAGTTTGTAGCGCAGTGCGCTGACCACTGCACTACCGCTCCCCCCCCCCCACGTACGCAGAGGTAGTAGAAATATTGTTTACTTGTTCGCGTGGAGATGAGCGTTATGCCCTCATATGCACGTCCATTCTGCAGGCCCTACATTTTCCTCCTACACGAAACAAAAACAACACGCAGCACGTGTAACAGTCGGAGAAGAGAAGGTTTTTATTGTGCCAAGAGAAAAACATCTGGCAGAACGTTGCAAATCAAGACCCCCCCCCCCTTCCACCCACCCGAGAAATGGGTCTCGTGACCAGTGAATGGTTTGGATTTTGTTTTAATTAAGGGAGTTGATAAGTATCATGCTCTCTAGATAATGGCGCAAATCACTGCGTAGGCGGTAGTGCTGATAATTCTGTATTAATCGACGTCTGTCTGGTGTGATTTTACCGAGAAATGTAATAAATAACGAATTATTAGAAACTGGTATGGGCCTTTGTTAATGGTTTGTCATGAGGATTATGCTTACAAGTGTGGCATACAAATTCCAGCCAATGTGATCTCACAACCAGACTTTATTGTATTTATGTATTAACATTCCGTTCTCGTTTCCTCATGGAGATAACTAACAATTAGATATACCTTATTAATACGAGCTTGGTCTTTTTCATTTTTAAGTGCCAACAAAAATCCTTATGGCTAAAATCTGATAAATAATCAGTGTCAATTCTCTATACGGCTGAGAAGGTTTTGGCAGTTGCGCCGTATGGCTCTCCGATGAGGAAACCGCGGCACGTGGGGGGAAACGTGGGACATCATGCCGAACAGCGACTCGAAAACACACGGGAGAGTTACTCAATACAAAACATAGATGTCACATTTCTGTGCGGTATGGCCCCGGTCGGTGCACATTAAACCCTTTCCCGTGTCCGAGACAATTGCTGTGGGTGTCCCGTTCACCCCTGAATCTCGGAACGCTCAAGCGGCACAGCGTACATTTTATTTAGAGAGGCGTAGCGCCGTCGTTTTTAAAGACTTTGTACTCACCGCAGAGAACTGTAGCGACACGACCGCACTCCACGATTGCTGGTGCCACACTTTGCCATACCCCCTAATACATGGCCTTGTGGGAGCCTCGGTACCGATAAAGTTATTTTATTTTATCTTCCGGGAAAGGGTTAAAATGGGAATGGTGAGAAGCCAAATATTTGCCGGTGTTGGCTTTTGCAAGCAGTGTTGAATAGAATTGTTGGGCAATTCTTGCAGGAATCACATTCGATGCCTATGCGTCCACCCGGAACGCTTCCACCATTCATAGCTCATCGGATTACTCTAGGATAAATATTCTTACGATTCATCCATACGTTGATTGTATTTTTTTACGTAGTTTTCGTGGGACCTTCATCCAGAACTGTATTCACAGCCATCGCCAACAACCACCGTACTGTACAGCATGCACTACAACCCGAGAATACTTTGGAGAACAGCCCGTATGTCTATCTCTTTTGGGGCTGTGTGTTCATTAACTGTGAGGACAACGACAATGACGACGACGATGATGAGAAACACAACCAATGGTGCCGGACTCGATGGATGTTGACTCGGCGGGAGTGAGCGTGCCGTCGAGTAACACCTCCCACGTCGTCTCGGCAGCTCGGCGTGGCCGTGGGGTTCCTCCTGCCGCCCATGCTGGTGCCCGCCTCGGACGACAAGGAGGTGCTCAGCTTCCACATCCGCGTCATGTTCTTCGGCACGGCGGCCATCGCCACCGCGCTCTTCGTCATCGTGCTGATCGGTACGGGGGTGGCACCGGGCACGCAAACGCTCTTGGGAATAACACTTTGAAACGGAGCGTTGTGGCCGTTGCCATTTCACAAAGCTCTCTGGTGCCTCCATCTCTTGTGGAGTCGCCCACTTCTCCGGAGGACAGGACCCAGCGCCGAGTATCTACTCAGCGTCTCCCAACTCGGTTATTTTTGCCGTCTCTCCTGTCGACGTGTCCCCACACCCTCCGCTGCCGTGAGTGGTTTTCTCCATCGTGGTGCTGTGTCTCGAGCTTTCTTCCTCGCCACAAAGGTGACATCCGAACCGTTCTTGCGTGGCGCCTTCACCAAACCCTCACTGACCATCGCAGTGAAGTGTGCTCAAGCGACTTCCACGATTGACACGGCATTTGGAGACCTTCATCCAGCAGTGCATGGAAGCAGTGCTCTAAAAATACGTGATCATTATGTTCATAATGGGGTGTGGTCTGGTCACTACATGATGCCTAACCTGCTTTGTCTTCATCATCGATGCAGATTGCACCTAATAAGTTCCACATTTTCGGCTGAGTCACACTCCGTGTTCTTATACCAATTGCCACTGTTGTTGTTGGGTAGTGGCCCAGAACTTGACCGGTGCCACGGGAATCATGGTGCCATGAGGGAACCACGACTCCGTCAACACCGCGTGGGCTCTGTGTGTGTGTGGGAAGCGTTCGTGTCGCGGTTAGCACTCTGTGCGATGAACCCGGTGACCCGAGATCGATCCCGTTTCACGGCCAACACCAGGGACGATTATGTGAACCCTGTCCTGGGCCTCTATTCGTGTCGACTCAGCCTCAAATAAGTACCCGGTGCGATGTGTAAACATTGCCACTGGGGAGACAAAGGCGGTCGGGCTTGGTGCTGGCCACCCACCCCCGAGTGTGCCGTGCCGGCCGTCATAGGTGCTACTCGCTAGCAGCACTTGCCTCAACAGTCTGTTGAGGCTATGCGGGGGATCTTCGTCTTGTTTTTATGTTTGCGTGTGCAAGTAGTGGTGAAGTGAGTGGTTAGTGCACCTGTGCAGGAGTCCCGGCGACCTGGAGTCATTGCTGGCCATGCGCATCATCAGTGGCAAATGCTTCCTGAAACTGTCGTGGGCTACACCCAGGTTGGCCCAGCCTTAAACGGTCACCTGGCATGGTGTGTCATCAGCATTGCAGATATCAAGGTCAGACACGGTTGTGATTCTGGTCACGCTTAACTGCTTGTGTGCCCTGCCATCCTTAATGGACGGGTCACTCATTTACAGCAATGCCATCGGTGGGTCTGCATCTGCTTCACACGAGATCCGTGCGTGTGCCGTCTGCGTGTGTGCTCAGTGTTCAGGGAGGAGCCCCCCGTGCCACCGAGCCATGCGCAGGCCATGCGCAGGCAGACGAGGCGGAGCGATTACTCATACTGGCAATCGATCCGACGGCTGCTTACCAACAAAGCCTTTGTGCTTCTCATCATCACATATGGTCAGAGCCTCTTACACGTCATGGTCAGGCCTTTGTTATCATCGTCGTCATCATCAGTGTTATCATCATCATCATCATTATTATCCCCATCGTTATCAATTGCATCAATATAATTGATGGTGACCCCATTGTTATCATGATCATTATGATGATCAATTACATGATCATATCATCTTGATGACCATCAGTGTTATCATGATCTTCATTATGATAATTATCCCCATCATTATTAATGACATCAATACAATCTATGATGACCTTATCGTTATTATGACCATCATTATTACGTCATCATCATTATTAATCATACTTATCGTGTAGAGTGATTGCCTCTGTTGTTTCATGTTGCAGGCATCAACACTGGCTCCTTCTACTCCGTGTCCACGCTGCTCAACCCGATGTTCATCCACCACTACCAGGTGCTGCTCCGCTTCACAAGAACTCCAAGCCAGCGGCCGTCAACATCGCTACTTGGATATCAGCAGTAGCTTGAAATTACACTGCATCTGACTGTACTATTTCACCTGGTGCAATGTCACCACCGGCTCTGGTATTATAGGAAAGTAGGTCTAGTCCGGTGCTGATTACACCTCCCACCATGAGCTGCGTTGGCCTTATTGGATGATTCCGCTAGCAGAATTCATCTCTGGGATGTGATCAAGCTCACGTGTGTGCCAAGGGGAGTGGCAGCAGTGTCTAGCGTGCTGCGCTACGAACCCAGCGAGCCGGCTAATGTCAGTCGCGAATATCTGAACCGGTCCCGAACCTCCTCTAGGTTGACTCAGCCTCAAATGAGTACCTGGTGTAGTGTATACACATCGGTGCGAGGAAGAAAAGGACGGCCGAGGCGTGGTGTTAACCACACCACCCACTCCCTGGTATGCCGTGCCGGCCTTCATGGGAACGGCACTTGCCCCCGCGGCCCCGATGGCTACGCCGGGCCGTGGTCGTCTTTGTCTTTATCTTGTGCGGCGTGCGTTTCAGGGCCAAGAAGTGAACGCCGGTCGCGTGGGGCTGACGATCGTTGTGGCCGGGGTGCTGGGCTCTCTGCTGTGCGGCGTTTGGCTTGATCGCACCAAGAAGTTCAAGTGAGTGTCCCCGTGCGCGTAACGCCGCGAGCCGGGGATAGGAAGCTTCGCGAGCGAATACGAAGCAAATAAAACTTTACAATTGTGCGCGTCTGCTTGACGGTAAATGTACACTCATGGAGGCGTCCGTAGTTGGATCGTGGCTTCGTAGGATCGCTTTGAAGGGCAACGGCACGGAGAGGTCGTTATCCAGCAGTGGATTGACAAAGGTTGATGATGATGCTGCTGATGGAGGCATCAATATTGTTTAGTGCTCACTTGCGGCCATCCACACCAATTAGCCAGCAAGCAACAACTTGTGTCCACTGCGTGGAGTGTATTACAGTGTTGTATGCAACGTGCACTTGGACTCTGATCAGGAAAGGAAGACAAAATAAGATTGGAACGATGTTGGTGGCGGATACAAAAAAACATCAGTTTGATGGAGAGAAAGAGCAAAGAGGGAGTTCTAGAGCAGGCTCAGGAGGAGAGAAGTCATAACTATAGAATAGCAAAATGTGTTCATTGGGGGGCATATTCTCAGAGCTGACAATTTAATGAAGTAAGCTTCTGGAAAGAAGGATTTTTGGAAAGAGACAAATTGGGATCTTATCTGATATAGAAGTATAAAGTGCCTTACAATAATTACAAAACTGTACGTGAGATGATAGTGGGTTTAAGCGAGAACTGAGCGTAGCGTCGTGAAGATGACTGTTCTATGTGCGGTGAGAGTAAATTAGCAAAATGCCGTTTGATGACTTTAAGCGGGGCAGCGTGCGTGCGTTGAAATGAAGGCACATGAACGGCAGGGTGGAGTTTGAGCCGAAGCCTTGCCCTTGGGCAGGGGACTACAGTACGGTGCGAAAGAAGTTCAACATCCATAGATGTGGATGAAACGGGGTCCCTTTAACTTGTTTCTGATGCGTTGCACAGGCAGACGACTTTTGCGGTGTACTGCCTGTCCTTCACCGGGATGATCATCTTCACGTTCACGCTGAACCTCGGACACCTCTGGGTGGTCTTCGTGACCGCTGGAGTGCTCGGGTGAGTTGCTCGTTCACTGCAAGTTCTACCATCGTTCACTCGTTTATTGCCGGCTTTATGGCGCGTGTTAGTCATGGCTGATGTAAGGGCGACGTCCCATGTACACAGCGGCGGCGTTTGAGAAAGTACTCTTGAAACTCAAATGTGATTGCAATGCACTACTTGTGTAAATACCCACGAAAGGCTCAATTTTGGTCTCAAGTCTCACTTCATGGAGGGTTTTTCTTGGGATGTTTTGCCATTCGCTGATTGGATGGTGTTACGTGTGTGAGGAACTCTTGTGTACGTGGATAGAATCGCTGCGTATGACAGCACGAAGCTCGGAATTTTGTAGCCAGGATTAATATGTGGCACAGTCATTCAAACGGGCCGTGCGTGCGTCCTCCTTTCTAAGGTTTTTCATGACGGGCTACATCCCACTGGGCTTTGAGTTTGCGGCTGAGCTGACCTACCCGGAGTCAGAGGGGACATCGTCTGGGCTTCTCAATGCAGCTGCTCAGGTACCGACCTCGTCCGTAATGGATTCACGACGGCTGCAGAACCGCACGCGAAGGAGCAGAGACCACACGGACCACTCCGTGGCGCTCGAAGGAGACATTCGAGTTAACCTGACGCGTCGGCTTTCACAGCCAACATTAAGACTCGTAGTTGATCTTTGGGGTTAGGCCACGCAATGAACTGGCCAGATATTTGTCATGAAGTCTGCCACCACATGACATAGACCAACAATATTCATGGCCACGTGGTGTACAAGTGAAAGCAAACCCCATCCCAATAAAATTTCGATTTAAAGCTTTCGTGACTGCAGGGATTCATCTTTTTGGTTCTTTTGGTAAAGTCACGTAGAAGGGAAATAATAAAATAATAAAAATAAAATATATTAAAATAACATAATCACAAATGGCATCAAAACAATAGGCACAAACAACAAACAAGATATAACAAAGACAGGGGTACTTTATGCCACATCCCAATTTGTTGGGTTGTGTTGGGTGGTGGAGGGCTTTCACAACAATCAAAAATAATTAATTCATTACGTGTATAAAAATGTTCTGTAATTTTGCTTTTTGTTCACAGCTGTTTGGCTTGATCTTCACGGTGGTGCAGGGACAACTCACTAAACACTTCTCACCGCTCGTTGGCAACATTTTCATTTGCTGCAGCCTCCTGCTGGGCACTATGCTCACAGGTACGTCCTCTACACACACACACACACAGGTACATCATCTACACACACACACACACAGGTACATCATCTACACACACACACACAGGTACATCATCTACACACACACACACAGGTATGTCATCTACACACACACACACAACTACGTCCTCTACACACACACATACACAGGTACGTCATCTACACACACACACAACTACGTCCCTACACACACATACACACACAGGTACGTCATCTACACACACACACAGGTACATCATCTACAAAGACAAAGATCCCCCGTTTAGCCTTAACAGACTGTAGGGGCAAGTGCTGTTAGCGAGCACCTATGAAGGCCGGAACGGTACACGAGGGGGTGGGTGGCCAGCACCACGCCCGACCGCCTTTGTCTCCCTAGTGGCGATGTTTACACACTGCACCAGGTACTCATTTGAGGCTGAGTCGACCTAGGGGAGGCCCGGGACCGGTTCAGATAATCGTCACTGGGTGTTGGCCGTGAGCGGGAATCGAACCCGGGTCGCCAGGTTCATAGCGCAGCGCGCTAACCGCTACACTACCGCTCCCCAGCATCATCAGGTTGTTAACAAGAGCTCCGATCTCGAGTGAAAGTGCTTCCTGATCCAGGTCCTTGAGTAGATGACCTCGTCGACACAGTCACGACGCAGTCACAGCACGTGAACCAGTTCAGCAATGACAGCTGTTTGACGGCTCGTTGATTAGGTTGCGATTGGCAGGTTAGGATTGACTAATTGGCTGGCGGTGTACATCACTGCGGCTGTGCTGCTTCACAGCGCTGCGTGTTCACACGCGAGGTGCTGCGTCGCGGTGTTTCTCGTGCTCGTGTCATCACCCCCTTGGTTGTCTTCCCCAGGCCTCATCAAGGCGGACCTGCGCAGGCTGAAGGCGAACCTCGAGAGAGGGACGGCCCAGGTGGGTTCTCACTCGCCAAGACTCACCCCTAATCATCCCCCCCCCACCACCACCACCACCACCAAATGTGATGAGTTACAATAATTCAGAGCCACAATTCGATGGATGAATAACGATTCTTTATTTTGATTTAACCGTATAATTTGTATTGTCTGTCTTGCGCGTGAAGTGGCTAATCTGGCGAGCAATCAAAGGAACGAATCTGTCTCAGTAACTCAATGCTAGTTGGACGAATGGGAAACTATTGCAGCTCATCTGTCTTTCAACTCGTGTCTGCAGCGAGCCACCACAACACAGCAATCGCTTCATTCAACTTAATTCAACGTGTCACCTGCACCGCACGGTCATGCTACTCGCTCTCAAAGAGCAAGCTTGCACTGTGGAGAAGGGATTTAGTTGATTTTGGTGTATCGGAGGTCATCCATGAACTCATTTGAGTTGTCAAGTTATACGTGAAATGGCGACACATTCTTCAGTGGTAGTAAGGCGGTATACATGCGCCGTTTACATTTGTAATGTATCGACGAGATTGCACCTGCGGTGTCAGTTTGAGACAGCTGGACTTTCAATCCAGAGGTGGCCGGCTCAATTGGATCTCCCGGCGCGGCACTTGCAACAGCGGCGCAAGCTTCTTAAATCCCCATCCCCACCCCCCACCCCCACCGTGCCCAGCAGTATAAACGTGTCCACCACAGTTAGTCGAACAGCGGTTTTCCATAAGTGGGGTGAAGTGTGGGCACCCCCTGCCCTCCTGTCTAGAGACCTCCATCTGGTAGGAGGCCATTGCACCAGCAGCAGTGTGAGCAACATATTGCAGCGCTGCACCTTCACCGAGCCGTACTTGTTGCACCGAGGCGTACTTGTTGCACCGAGCCATGGAGCTGCGTGTCCCTGACAGCTCTGCAGCCTGGACGATGGGCCCGAGCGGGCGCTGGACGGGCCGGTGCCCGGCTATGTGCCCGTGGACCAGGGCTCCCCGTGACCGCCCGTTGCCCCCAGCACACGAGCGTGGCGTACATCCCAGCGGCTGCCGTCAGCAAACCTGAACCCAACCTGAACAGATACTCAGACGAAACGTTGTTTATTTTACCAGGTAAGGCGCGACTTGATCGCACTTTGCAGCTCTGTTTCAGAAGCGACCTGGCCACGTACGATAGCCTAAAGGAGTGGCTTGTCGCGTGGAAATTTACAGCAGCCAGATACTCTAAACCCAACCCGAACCCAACAAAGACTCAGCCACGAGATGCAATGAGCGTGCTGCTGCTGCTGCGTACACTCGTGGCAGCGTCCGCAGAACAAACAGCCGTGACACGTGGTGTGTCGCTCGCCATCATCACTGTTGCACTTCCCCCTCGTATTGCCCGGCCTGTGCCATTGCCAAGTCGTCGCGTCCACGCGCGTGAGCGCAGACGTCTTGTGTGTTCCGTGTGCGTGTGTGTGCCCGTCCCAATGCATTGTCGATTGCAAAAGCACAACCGTAGCTGTGCATGCACTTGTGATTGTGTTCTGAACAAATGCCCTCTTTTTTTGTTTATAACAAAAGACGGAGTGGAGCTCATTTTAACACAAGAGTCCGTCTCTTTTAAGGACTCGAGTTCATTCCTCAAGTCGAGGTGAACATAATGTGTCCCACTGGTCGTCTGTGAAAAAGAGCGTCATAGCTCATAGGATTACCTCCGGCCTCAGTAAAGATTCTGATGAAGGAAGGTAAAGCGGGAATGTAGGTGAAGTTGAAGAGTCGTCACTTAAGCGAGGATTTTACTTTTCAATAAGAGCCCGGTACAGAGCACAGAGCGCCACGCAGGTAGGAGGGCTACAGAAACTCCACGGACCTCAGTCCCGAACTCTGCAGCTCCCGGGATGAGAGACGGGGGTTGGAGATTGGGCTCACCGCCCCACCAAAGTGGTGACCGGGAGCGTGGTACCTCAACAACTTGACGTGGAGGTGAACAAGCAGTGGTGGTGCTGCTGCTGGTCGGTTGGGGGGCCCGATGCAGAACACTGATTATTTATCAACTCCGAGTGGAGGTGTTGGAAGAGATGTGGAGAGTAGATAGAGATGTCGTGAGATTATAGTATAGAAAGATGCACACGGAACAGAGTTGTAGACGTCAAAGAAGGCGCAAGATGAAAGAGACGCAGACAACAGCAAGGCGAGAGATAAATTCACCCTTTTTATGTTAGATGGGTTTTTAATATTCTTTGGGTCTTTCGGTGAAGTCACGTAAATAGGTTCAAACAAAATAACAAAAAACTACGACGTTTCGATCACAACACATGCGATTATCGTTTTTTTCCTCCTCCTGATGACGACCGCTTGTGTTGCAATCGAAACGTCGTCGTTTTCTGTTATTTTCTTTCAACCTATCTACGTGCCTTTACCGAAAGCCCCAAAGAATATGAATTCCTGCAGTCATGAAAGCTTTAAGTGAAGATTTAGGTTTTTAATGTTGATTAGGATATGAATTCGAGCTGATAGTGGATGCTGCCTGAGGCCCTCGGGTTTTTGCTTTGATTCAACTTGTGACGATCGCCACCAGTGAAGTCAAGTAAAACAGAATTCAGTCAGGATCAGGTCAGCTGTGCTCACGGAGGGTCTGGTGCCGAGCGATGCCCTCACGTAAACACAGCTCTACTGGGCAATGGCACCGCACACACGCGGCGTTGACGTCCAGCGTATCACTCTATCGAGACGTCGCCGTTGTGAATGTCAACATGTCACGTGGACATCTTGGCGGCAACTATCCCATGGCAGCATGTTTCGCAACTCCGATTAGCACGGTTGGCTAACGTACGGTGCGGAATAGGTTTAACACGCACACGTGCATGTTTTATAATGCAACACGGGAGTTATTTACACAGGGAGAACGGCCTCGCAGATTCCCAAGGCACGTGTTATGAGGGTCCCACTTTGGATGTTCTGCGTCATGTTGGAGGAGGCTTGGAGTGCCTGGAGGGAACCCCCACTCGTGCCAGGAGGTCACAATGCAACGTGACACAGGTCGACAAACTCTACTCTGGCTCCTGTCTCCCGCACACAAGCGGTTGCCCCGCTCGTGATACCAGCCAGCTCGGTTCAGCGCAGGACGATCAGTTGAGTCGTGATAAGAGGGAGACAATTCATGGTGCTGTCAAATTCGCTTATGGGTTGTTGTTTTTTTTGTCAACGGAGCTCTGAATTTTGACACTAATGAAAAATCACGTGGCATTTGGTACAAAGAAGGAAGATCTGAGCAACGCTTGGAAACTTTACGAGTAATCTGTGTTCCATGAACGTGCGTGGTCTCGACAGGGTATGAAATGTTTTTACGACCAAGAGCACTGCTCCCTCTTTCTGAAGCGAGCGTTGCAAGTGCCTTGCTCACATTCTCATCTGTCAGCTCTGCGCATCCTTCAATACATTTTCATTGAAAGCACCGATTTGTCACGGTCTGTAAGGCAACCGACTCCTGATTGCCACATTAATGTCATGGATTGGCAGACATTTAGATATCGTATTTGCTGTGACTTTACGTGTGTGTTTAATCCACGGAATGGTGTTTCGAACCGTTTACAGATGCGTGTGTTTTGTTGCGTGCCAATTCATACCGTTTGACCGGGTGAACCGTCAACAAGCTTACATCACTACTGAGGTGTATTGAGGCGTGAGATCGGTTTGGGGAAATAGTGTTGCTCGTTTATTGTTGACGAGAATGTAATGACAAACATTAGTTAAGACTCCAAGCGTGTCTCCAACTGAAGTAATGACTGGGTGCTCATATTGACACTTTGTACAGATTGTGCAGTCACTGCAATGCACTGTTATTGACAACTTCTTTGCCACACTGAGATATCTATTTTTTCCAACGTAAAAACTTGTGCGCGTAATACTCTCTTTATCTAATGCACAAGAGGAATAGGGGATGGCTCGTTTGTTTTGTCCTTTGGAGATGCGTGCATCGAATGAGATTCAATTTTCTTTCGTGGATCGCAATCGTCACTATTTTCCTCTTGTTGAGCACTTGCGGTAAATGACGAAATGTAACAATATTTAACCCACATATAAGAATAGGTGTTACCCTTTATGGCAATAAAACAGTGGTGTTAAGATGTTAAAACACCAAACTGAAACCTTTAGCAAGGAATCATGTCTGCATTAACCACACGTACTTGTGTTGAACATGCAAACAGAAGACATGCCCTGATAGTAGATGATGATGCGTTGTCTTTGAAACTGATTGGTCCACACCAGAGACGGCTTTCTTGAGAGCGTCGTCTCAAACAGTGGCGTTGAACACAAATCGGCAACACAGGCATTGTAGTCAAGTTTTAATACACTAAGCTCTAACTGGGTGCAGCTACATTATTTATACGAATGTGTTCTTGCGTTGTGTTGATTCTAGGTTTCTGTACAGCTGTGCAAACATATTTGTGTAATGATTACTAATGACGTGCCATCAAGTCAAAGATAAAAATCCATCCACAACGCTTCTGGTGTGTGGAAGAACGCAGTGGATTATACATATATTGACTTTAAATTATATAATTCTGATGTGTCCTCACGAAATATATTTTTACTAAAATACCTCTTATTGACTGAACAAACCAGCTTCGTTCACTTTGAGTATGTAATAACAAACCGTGATTTAACTTTGTATTCAATAAACCGAGCATGATTACTTGTCAGTGATGCCTGTTAGGTTGTGTGTCGAATTAGTAAGGCTCTACGTGTAGACCTCAATGTATTCCCTGAATAAATGGAAGTCTTTGAGGTCGTTGCAGTGGTGCGATGGGTTAGCGCACTGGACAATGAAGCGGTTTTCATAAACCGCATCACGTCGTCTCTGTCCACCCATCAGCGTCAAGTGAAAGGATATCCCACGCAGAGTCGCAGCTTAATCACGTTGCGTGTGGTGGGGTGGAGCATGGTGGGGTGAAGTGTGGTGGGGTACAGCGTGGTGGGGTACAGCGTGGGTGGGGTAAAGCGTGGGTGGGGTAAAGCGTGGGTGGGGTAAAGCGTGGGTGGGGTGGAGTGTGGGTGGGGTGGAGCGTGGGTGGGGTGGAGCGTGGGTGGGGTGGAGCGTGGGTGGGGTGGAGTGTGGGTGGGGTGGAGTGTGGATGGGGTGGAGTGTGGGTGGGGTGGAATGTGGGTGGGGTGGAGTGTGGGTGGGGTGGAGTGTGGGTGGGGTTAAGCGTGGGTGGGGTTAAGCGTGGATGGGGTGGAGTGGGTGGGGTGGAGTGTGGGTGGGGTGGAGTGTGGGTGGGGTGGAGTGTGGGTGGGGTGGAGTGTGGGTAGTCGCCTCTGCAGGGCTCCCTCGAGTGGTAGCGCTTCCACCGGCAGCGGTGCGAGCGAGACATTTCGGAGCTGCGCCTTTGATTCTGGCACTCGGCGTTCCGTGTCAGCAACTTCCAGTGGCAGTCGCAAACCAGCGGCGTCACGAGCGAGGGACAGGGAGGTGCCTCGCCACCACCACCACCACCCATCCCCGGTGGCCACAGCTACGAGCTGGGCCCCCTTGACAACCACCACGAGATTTGTTTCCAGTCGCAGTGTTGGGCTATCCACTGGGCCGGCTGCCGCACCCCCCAGAGCTGATTTTGATGTCGCCAATCGTTTTGTTCCTGAGACTGCATCGCCCCCTTGTGGACACCGATTGCGACAAAGTGAATGCCTCGAAGCTGATTGAAATGTCCATGATGGGCTTTTTTGGGGTTAGATCACGACACAGCCAACTAGTAAGGGTTGTCACGTAAACAGAACGTGCCAATTCGTCACTAGTACAGC
The DNA here is from genome assembly GCF_015708825.2 of Lethenteron reissneri. NCBI lineage: Eukaryota > Metazoa > Chordata > Hyperoartia > Petromyzontiformes > Petromyzontidae > Lethenteron > Lethenteron reissneri. The sequence continues at coordinate 958,330 of NC_083819.1, read as the reverse complement.
ACAAGTGTATAGTGTATTGTGTAGTGTAGTAGTGTAGTGTGTAATAGTGTATTATACTAGTACAGCAGCACCGGTGTATTGGAGAGCCAATCCACAACATTTACAATCTGAGTACGACGTTTCGCCAGTAATTACAACTGGCTTCATCAGGCGACAGCCAGATTTGTGTAGAAATCCTCCTGTATCGTTCCTTAAGTAGAGGCGTAGATGTGGTGACATCACTTGTGAGACCTTCTTGAGCAAAGTGGGCGAGGGTGGGGTAATGAAAGCAGAAACATTTGAAAACATTTGACGTGGGGGCATTGCCACTGACGGAGACGTGGGGGCATTGACACTGACGGAGACGTGGGGGCATTGCCACTGATGGAGACGTGGGGGCATTGCCACTGACGGAGACGTGGGGGCATTGCCACTGATGGAGACGTGGGGGCATTGCCACTGACGGAGACGTGGGGGCATTGACACTGACGGAGACGTGGGGGCATTGCCACTGATGGAGACGTGGGGGCATTGCCACTGACGGAGACGTGGGGGCATTGACACTGACGGAGACGTGGGGGCATTGCCACTGACGGAGACGTGGGGGCATTGACACTGGACACTGACGTGGATTTCGCTTCCCCGGTATCGAACAGCAGGCGCGTGTGTTGTTCCTGTCATCTGCCTGCTCACACCGCTGCTGGCATCTCACCACAATGACGACTCTGCTCGCACGAAGGTGGATTAGGGGCCGTCCATAAATGACGTCACGCGATTTTGGACGATTTTTGACCCCCCCTCCCTCGTCACACGGCGTCATAAAAAGTGAGACCCCCGTCAAATATGACGTCACAAAGCTCTGCCTTCCCCTCCCCCAATATAAAACATGCTTCAATCGCTTTAAACTATTGTCATTGTAGTGCGTATTTACATCTACAGAACGTGAATAACCAGTGGCATCTACATCTGTAGAACGTGAAGAACCAGTGGCATCTACATCTGTAGAACGTAAAGAACCAGTGGCATCTACATCGACAGGAGATTATACAACTTTTAAAGCCATCCTCCGTGTTTAGTGCACATGCCGTACAACGTTTGGAATTGACAGGATTAAAGTTGGACTTACGAACAGACCACTGGAACCTAACTCATTCGTAAGTAGAGGAGTGCCTGTATTGTTTCTGGTCATTATAAACTCAGAATGGACAAAGCGTGTGGGTCCCTCACAGTGACAGGCCCTTGGGTTGCTAAGCTACAGCCAGCGGCTCTGTAATCCGAGATGCCGGGACCTATTGGGAGAGTCACTGCCCTTAGCCAATATACCTTTGAGTGGCAACGATATTGCAACTTTGAGTTAACCTTACCATCTTTCTTTCATTTCATTGACAATAATTGTACATTTCAGCTCTTTGTCAAGCTGCATCTGCGTGAAGGTCTCCTGACGCCATATCAGTAAGAAGGGTTGTTCTACCGCAGTGCACCCACATGCACATTGGTGAATGTTTGTGAGTTGGGAGTGAGAGAGGCCGAGAATGGTTTAGAGCTCAGAGGTGGCCGGGTGGTTCAGAGGCCAGAGCGCTGAGCTGGATCTACTGTATGTGTGTTGAACTTCTTTCGCACCGTATGTAGCCAACCGTGCTCAGTCAGAGGAGGTGGCACGGTAGATAAACTGAATTGGAATCCGAGCAGACGCCTGTAATTAAACTGGGGTCTCAAGTGGAGTGGATTGATGATCTCAGCCCGATCACCTCTGTCTGCATAAAAAAATCACTAAAGGTTGGGTTTTCACCTTGGCTAAATTTAAATTCTAAGAATTTAAAAAATGTTTCGTCATGCAACAAACCCCAGTCTCGTAGCAAGTATAAAAAGGCAACTTAAGGGGGTTTTTCCAAGGTCCTGTGAAAAGCTCTTGCTGAGATCCTCGTTGCCACTGCTCTGTGAGATTTGTGCGACGGTGATTTGTCCCACGAAGTGGCACAGAGAGCGCAAAAAATAGTGAGATATTTTAAAAGTATCTACAGCAGTACCAGAGTCAATAGTGGCCTCCACGCAAGTGCATACGATGGGAACGCTGCGGTCATACGCTCAAGTACAACGAACACATCCTCAAATCTCATTTTTTATTGATAATGTTTAAAAAAAAATACACTTGCAAATTACAAAACAATCACGTTGCGCTCATTTCGTCAGTGTAGTAGTAATGAGGGCGGTGTGCACTTTATTTTTCTTCGGACACGTGGTGGTGCTGCTGCTGCTGCCGCCGCTTGCGGCTCCTCTGGCACGGAGGGCGACGTCGCTAGGCCACAGCGTTGCACACCTTGTCCATGGCTCGCAGCATGCTGCAGAGGGGCACACAAGAGCGACACGTTCATTCTCCTCGACTGCTGTGCCCCCCCCCATGAAACACACACCGAGTCATACTTTACAAACCACCACCCCGCTGTCAACTATGTTCACATCTTCATCAAAACATTAAGGTCCATTAAACGCCAAGTACTGTGGGAGTTGAAATGGAATCAGAGAAAATATGGCAGGTTAAGGGCATCATTCTAACCGTGATAGAACATTAAGGTTGGCTTGGGCAGGATGTGATGAAATGTGTGTTAAAATTGTAGGTAAAATTGTTACTTAAACCAACATTGATTCTGGTTATGGGGTGGAAAATGAAGCAGTCATTTTTAAAATGTTAATTAAAGTTGTGACATTTTCTGGGGGGCTCGTCCGCGATATGAAATGTCACAGCCTGAATTAATATTTGAAAAGTGGTCGGATTGGAAGCAACCGAGAGTATGTCTGCTGAGGAGATGGAGCAATGACGTCAGCTCGCATGCAGCCGCTACGTGGAATGTCACATTGCAGGTTCATGAAATATGATGATGATGATGGCCCGGGGGAAGACTTCATCCAGCAGTGGATTATTAAAGGCTGATAATGATGTCAACCCAAATTACATTGCAGTGATGTTTACCAGGAACAGAAACGCACTACGTTCATATATAATGCGTGCCCCTATTTAAAACGCCTTACATTTCAGGACAGCCCTCCACCCCTTCCTTTGGGAAATGTTCAGATCCACCACTTCTGTTGGAGTCTCACGCATGGATCACGCTGGAGTCTCGTGTACGTACAGGCATACTGACTCTTTACTTGATACAGCAATTGTGCTGTGACGGTTCCACCTGAAGACGGAAGCTTGTGTTGCCTCCGAAAGGTCGTGATTTATTATTTTATTTCAAAAATGTATTATATTGTATTATTTATTTTAATTATTTATTTTTTACCTACGTGACTTTACCGAAAAAACCTAAGAGTATGAATTCTTGCAGTCACGAAAGCTTCAAATCTAGACTGGGTAACCCTTCGGCCAAGCATCGAACGCTGATTTCCTCTTCACGTGGATCCGTGATGTGCCCCCTTCACTCACCTGGCGAGGGGGATGCGCTCTTCGCACATTGCCAGCAAGGTGTAGACGTAGCGCAGGGCGTGCTCGTACTGCGCGCCACACGGAGGGGTTCATCGCACGCGCTGTTAATCTCAAGCGACCTCGCATCGCGCAGGGAAGTAGATCAACAAGTCAACGTCGCTGTGCGGCAGCGCTACAAATGAATCGCAAAGCTGCAGCTTCCAGTGAGAACCAAGCTGCAGCAATCCCTTGCCAACCGCGTTTTCCCGCATCCGCCGTATTTATGTATCCACGGTTTTCCTTCGGCATACCACTTTGCTAACCGCGTGGGTATGGAGTTTTGTGTCTCCGAGGGTTGATACATTTTGAGTTGTACTGTGAATTGTTTGACATGGTGTCCGACGTTTCACTCCGCTCGCCGTGAGAAACAAACATCGCGTCGGAGGGAAATAATCATCGCAGCGGCCTTCCGCCATGCTCTGCATCGTTTGCCTTTCTGACCCGCCCCGACTGCCACCTGTGAGAGAGAGAGCTTCACGGCTCACGGGACGTCTCCGTACCAGCGGCGTGTTCCAGTTGAAGCAGCGCGTCTTGAAGTGGCGCGTGGCGGCGCGGTAGCACGCGTGCTGCGTGAGACGCGGCCGCGGGGAGCCGCTGAGGACGGCGCTCGCCTGCTCCGCCGTGGCGGTCGACAGCTCCACGATGAGCTCCACCGACTCGCGGATCAGACGCCTCGCCTGCACAACGATGGACGTCAGCTGCCTCCCCCCCCACCACCACCACCCAGCTCCAGTCGCTCACCCACCACTCAACACACATTCATCTCACACTTTCCTCCCCTTACCTATGTAGGCGCATTGGTCGGCGAGTAGGTCCGTATGCAAGTGAGTGGGTAGGCGTTCAGGGGACACAGCTGGAGCGCGCGTGCGTGCGTGTATGTGCACGTGTGTGTGCTCGTGTGTGCACGTGTGTGCACGTGTGTGTGTGTGCACGCGTGTGTGTGTGCGCGTGCACGTGTGTGTGTGCGCGTGTGTGTGTGTGTGCACGTGTGTGCGTGCGCGTGTGTGCGCGTGTGCGTCCGGACCTGCATCTGCGCGTCGATCTCTTGCAGCAGTCGCGTCTGCTGCGCGTTGTCGCCGTCGGCCTGCAGCTGCTGCTGCTGCAGCTGCTGCAGCCTGCGCGAGAGCGTGGCGAGCACCACGTCGGGGCTGGCCACGGCGTCGCGAGGCGGCCACGCGCCACCCGCCGCGGGCAGCACACGCGGCGAGCGCTGCTGCTTCTGTCCCTGGAACTCGATGAGCATCAGCTTGGAGATGGACTGTGACGTCAAGGTCACGTGGGGGTGAGGGGCGGGGCGATAAACAAAGAAGCACGTGTCGCTACTTGGGGGTTGCCGTCGTTGTTTTTTTCGCGCTTGCGCATCGGCATGGAAATCTTTGCGCGGAAACAGCGACGATTGTCGGATTGCGGCTGCTTGTAACGGGTTGGATTCTTCTTTCTCGTCTCGTGGCGTGCTGTGTTTGTGTCTATTGACCCCAGTGGCGGCTCGTCAATAGAGGGCGCAGGGGCGCCGCCCCCATCAATATTCAAGAAATATACATATACAAAATTTATATAAAAATATATAAATAAAATATTTTTTCATACGATGTGCCGGCTGGTAGTAAGAAAAGCATCAGCATTTAATAAAAACTGGCTTTAATCGGTCAACTATTTTCTATGTTTTTCAATGTGTTTCATGCGGGGCGCCGGACAAATGGATGTCTATGTGAGACTTTAAATGTTCGGACAGCATGTGACCTGAAGCTGGTCTCTAATTGGTTTCTTAAAGATTCTCCTCGGGGCGCAAGTCGTTGCGTCCCTGGCCAATCAGAATTGGATACATGTTATTTTATCCAATCTGATTGGTTCTCGTCACCTGTCATTCAAATTTACGCTCTGGGCCACTACTGCGAGTGCGCAGGCGACACCACTTTGACACTTGCTAGGCTGATCAAATTTTTTGTGTAAACAATGGCAGCAGTTCATCCAAATTCTGTAATTTATTTACAAAAAAACCCTTTCACAAGGCTTTCGCTGGAAGAAATAAAAAAGATAAAGGATCTCGGACCGGACCAACCCGATTTACAAATCCAGCAGCAGGCCAGTGACAGAGGACGAAGCTACACACGAAGCTTCACCCGCGCTTGTTATGAGAAACGGAGGTGGCTGGCTGGATGTGATGTTAGCAATTCTCTTTTTTGTTTTCCCTGTCTTTTATTTCAAAGTGTCGGCACTGAAGTTTTGTGGACAACGACGGGGGTAAGAGACCTCAAACATCTCTCTGACAAATGCAAACGTCATGAAAGTAGCCGCAGCCATATTGATAATAGCATGAAACTAACGTTTTTATGTTCAAGTAGGAAACATGCTTTTTGGTACTTTGGTCTGAAATGTATATAAAAGAGAAACATTTATGTTCAAGTAGGAAACATGCATTTTGGTTCTTTGGTCTGAAATGTATATAAAAGAGAAACATTTATGTTCAAGTAGGAAACATGCTTTTTGGTACTTCTTTTGGTCTGAAATGTAAATAAAGATCATCAAAATTTATTTTCTAGTAGTCAAAATGGTTTTTGGTACTGCTTTATATTTATTTGCCCCCCTCAATAAAATAAAAAAAATGCGCCCCCCCAAAAATAAATATCACCAGCCGCCACTGGTTGACCCAATTTCATCCCGATTTTGCTTTCAGCCGCGTCAAAGTGATGAAATGCAGAGTCCACCGACAACTCTCGCCGATAGGCTTGCATCAAGTCGGCACTCAAACTTTCCTTTGCTACTTTCCCACCAGCAACATCGGCGCTCTCGCGGATTTCGATGCAAGTCTAATTTGAAACGAATTTCTTTAGAACTTGTTTTTTGCTTTTAGTTTGTCCTTCCCCCGCACCTGCGATGGGCACGGTTGGCTACGTACGGTGCGAAAGAAGACCAACATACATACGTACAAATCTGGACTCTTCCCTGATCTTACTTATCGGGGGAGGCAACTCGGCGCCGTACCTTGTCACCGAACTCCATGACGTGGCTGGTGTTGGTGTTCTTCTTCACGACCTCGTACTGCTCGTTCAGATTCACTCTGGTCAGGTCCGCCTGCAAGGCACCATCATCATCGTCATCATCAATCACCACCATCATTGTATCATCAGTATATTATATTTTTATTTTAAAAAATTGCAGATATTGTTTTCGTGGCATTAAAGTTTTCCCTTTTTTATTTAGCAGTCAGTGACACTTCAAAATGAACTTATTTTAGTGGGTTCGCATATTGTTTCAAATTAGTCTAATATCACCATCAACACAACAATAGCAATACGTACACGGTAGTGAACGTATGTATGGGGGTAGTGTACGTATATACTCCAATACCTCGAGGGTTTTGGAAATCACGTGAGTTTCAGGAACCTAGCCCCCGCGACTGGCAAGGGAATGCTGTCTGTTGAACTTTTCTCGCACCTCCAATGAGCCAACCGTGCCAAGCGGAGGTGCGGGGGGCGGTTAGCGAGCTGCGTTACGAACCCGGCGACCCGAGTTCGATTCTGTGTACCGGTCCTGGGGATCCCCTAAGTCGACTAAGCCTCAAATGAGTACCTGGTGTAGTCGTAAACATCGCCACTAGGGAGACAAAGTCGGTCGGAAGTGGTGCTGGCCACCCACTCCCTCGTGTGCCGTGCTTGCCTTCATAGATGCTACTCGCTAACAGCACTTTACCCTGCAGCCTGTCAAGGCTACAACGGGGAAGTGGGTGGTGAGTGGGATGAGTGGGTGATGAGTGGGGTGAGTGGGTGGTGAGCGGGGTGAGTGGGTGGTGAGCGGGGTGAGTGGGTGGTGAGCGGGGTGAGTGGGTGGTGAGTGGGATGAGTGGGTGGTGAGTGGGGTGAGTGGGTGGTGAGTGGGATGAGTGGGTGGTGAGTGGGGTGAGTGGGTGGTGAGTGGGATGAGTGGGTGGTGAGCGGGGTGAGTGGGTGGTGAGTGGGATGAGTGGGTGGTGAGTGGGATGAGTGGGTGGTGAGTGGTATGAGTTGGTGGTTAGTGGGATGAGTGGGTGGTGAGCGGGGTGAGTGGGTGGTGAGCGAGATGAGTGGGTGGTGAGTGGGGTGAGTGGGTGGTGAGTGGGTGGTGAGTGGGATTAGTGGGTGGTGAGTGGGATGAGTGGGTGGTGAGCGAGATGAGTGGGTGGTGAGCGGGGTGAGTGGGTGGTGAGCGAGATGAGTGGGTGGTGAGTGGGTGGTGAGTGGGTGGTGAGTGGGATGAGTGGGTGGTGAGCGGGGTGAGTGGGTGGTGAGCGGGGTGAGTGGGTGGTGAGCGGGGTGAGTGGGTGGTGAGTGGGATGAGTGGGTGGTGAGTGGGGTGAGTGGGTGGTGAGTGGGGTGAGTGGGTGGTGAGCGGGGTGAGTGGGTGGTGAGTGGGATGAGTGGGTGGTGAGTGGGATGAGTGGGTGGTGAGTGGTATGAGTTGGTGGTTAGTGGGATGAGTGGGTGGTGAGCGGGGTGAGTGGGTGGTGAGCGAGATGAGTGGGTGGTGAGTGGGGTGAGTGGGTGGTGAGTGGGTGGTGAGTGGGATTAGTGGGTGGTGAGTGGGATGAGTGGGTGGTGAGCGAGATGAGTGGGTGGTGAGCGGGGTGAGTGGGTGGTGAGCGAGATGAGTGGGTGGTGAGTGGGTGGTGAGTGGGTGGTGAGTGGGATGAGTGGGTGGTGAGCGGGGTGAGTGGGTGGTGAGCGGGGTTAGTGGATGGTGAGTGGGTGGTGAGTGGGATGAGTGGGTGGTGAGCGAGATGAGTGGGTGGTGAGCGGGGTGAGTGGGTGGTGAGCGGGGTGAGTGGGTGGTGAGTGGGATGAGTGGGTGGTGAGCGGGGTGAGTGGGTGGTGAGCGAGATGAGTGGGTGGTGAGCGGGGTGAGTGGGTGGTGAGCGGGGTGAGTGGGTGGCGAGCGGGGTGAGTGGGTGGCGAGCGAGATGAGTGGGTGGTGAGCGGGGTGAGTGGGTGGTGAGTGGGATGAGTGGGTGGTGAGCGGGGTGAGTGGGTGGTGAGCGAGATGAGTGGGTGGTGAGCGGGGTGAGTGGGTGGTGAGCGGGGTGAGTGGGTGGTGAGTGGGGTGAGTGGGTGGTGAGCGAGATGAGTGGGTGGTGTGCGAGATGAGTGGGTGGTGAGCGGGGTGAGTGGGTGGTGAGCGGGGTGAGTGGGTGGCGAGCGGGGTGAGTGGGTGGCGAGCGAGATGAGTGGGTGGTGAGTGGGATGAGTGGGTGGTGAGCGGGGTGAGTGGGTGGTGAGCGAGATGAGTGGGTGGTGAGCGGGGTGAGTGGGTGGTGAGCGGGGTGAGTGGGTGGTGAGTGGGTGGTGAGTGGGATGAGTGGGTGGTGAGCGAGATGAGTGGGTGGTGAGCGGGGTGAGTGTGTGGTGAGTGGGGTGAGTGGGTGGTGAGTGGGGTGAGTGGGTGGTGAGTGGGATGAGTGGGTGGTGAGCGGGGTGAGTGGGTGGTGAGCGGGGTGAGTGGGTGGTGAGCGGGGTGAGTGGGTGGCGAGCGGGGTGAGTGGGTGGTGAGCGGGGTGAGTGGGTGGTGAGCGGGGTGAGTGGGTGGTGAGCGGGGTGAGTGGGTGGTGAGCGGGGTGAGTGGGTGGTGAGCGGGGTGAGTGGGTGGTGAGCAGGCACCTGGTCACTGTGCTCCATCCAGTTGACGCTGTACACGTCTCCCAGGTAGGTCTGCCTCTCGTCGTCGTAGTAGCAGGCGTACGACGACTCCTCGCTATTGGCAGCGGTCGTAGCGTAGACTGCGGCGGGACGTGGGTGAGAACATTTGTACCGTTTTATTTCCTAATTTAGTTTCGTTTTGCCAGGTAAGGCACCACTCAGCTGTACAGCCCCTTTTTTCAGAAGCGGCCTGGCCATCACAAATGAAAGCTCAACCAAGTGGCTTCTCGTCACGTGGACATTTATCACAGCCAAATATTCTAAACACGCGTTCATTCTAAATGTGGAGGGGGGAAAACCGGAGGAGCCGGGAGAATAATCCACGTGACCACGGGGAGAGAGGCACGCAAACTCTAAGTATACAGCAGGCGTCAGGGTCGAACCCTCGACCTCCTGCTTACCAGGCGAGGTACTTAACATCTCCTAGTCACCGTCAAAACTGCCATCACAGCCAAATTCGATTTGTAACTGGAACACAGAGAATAACCACCAATCCCTTCGCTCGTGATAATTAACGAGGATATCGGTGCCTCTGTGAATCTGTGGGTTTCTCTGCGGGTTTGTGTGCCTCAGTATACGGCCTCTGCGTCTCCGCACGCCTGCAGTTTGCGCCGGCTCATGAGAGGGCCCCACGCGCCTGTAGATGAAGGGATTCGGCGATCCCACGAGGGATTTATCTCCGGGCTTCAATCGTCCATTGGGCAGCGCTGTGTCTCTGGCTCTCTCCGTGTGAGGGTATCCACGCGAGCTTATACTCAGTTGCCCTTGACAAACGCCGAATAATAGTTTCAACGCGCTCACTCCCTTGGCGAGAGAACCACTCAAATGTACGAGGAACCAAACGAGCGGGAAGGCAGCGACACGGTGAGACGGAAGCACCCTGGGAAAGCCCAGGCGTGCGAGGGGGAAACGCTCTATATCCGAGTGTTCTTCATTGCACTGGTGGCCTCCGACAATGCACAAAGAGTGACAACACCCCCCGTCATTATCGTCATCGTGCTGCTGTCAACCCCACAATGGTTCCAAATGGTGTAGCGGCCCTCATGCTGGTGACGTCTAATCGGCGACAGTGGCTGCTCCGCTGAAAATGAGTGAAGACCACTGCCCCATCCCATTCAGACGGAACCGGGGGAGGTCGGCATGTTTGTTCTACCGCGTTCTCCTGGCGGGACAGGGTACGGCACCTCCTCGATGCGCACGGGACGAGAATTTTGCAACGATTGTGAACGAGGGGGAGGTGTTCGTGGCGGTCACCATTGATGTTGGCGGGGAGGTTCTCCATCATGGATCCGGACTCGCACGCCTCGATGTAAATCACCATCTGCAGCAGGGGACACGTCGGCCTCGTCACGACACCGAGCAGAGCCTCACGCCCCGCGTGACTTCCCACAGCCGTGCTGTGCTCTCAATCTGATGCGTTTGTTTCTTGGTTCAAGCAGCTACCAGACACGCAGACATTCAGTTCCCGAAGAAGCTGCCAGCACGCGAGACGAAACGTCGGACAACGTGCCGAACAACGCGCAGTGCGACCAGATAACGCGCCAAATAGTCCCGTTGACAGTTTAAATGAATGCAACGATAATGAGTTTATATAAATGTAATCATTTCAAAATGCCTTGTTATAATCTGTATCTTCTATATGTTATAATAGCCCCTTCTACAGAAGGGTCATCGCCTATTTTGTATTTTCCATTTTAAGGTCGCAAAATACGTTAAACGTAGAGTTTTAAAACACAGTTGTGCGCAAGGCTCACCTTGGAGTACATCTTGTTGTCGTACATGTACTGGATCGTCTTGTTCAGGTCGTCCACACTCAGCTGATGGAGACGGTGGGGAGAGTCGCCGTTAGGAACTCTCCGAGCGGCCGTGCATCACCAACATCACGGCGGGACGCACGCAACAGTCACTCGGTTCGCGGGATTGGTTCGCTGTCGTGTTCATAATGAATGGAAGCACGACTCTGAGAACCAGCGAGTGTCAGCCAGGCGAGCAGGTGGACATGTGGGCAGGTGAGCAGGTGGACATGTGTGCAGGTGTGCAGGTGGACATGTGTGCAGGTGGGCAGGTGGACATGTGAAAGATTGGGAGCATGGAGGACAGGATGGGACAGAGTAAGAGATTATCTACGAGTAGCTTCCAACCATCGACACTCAGCCATCAAGGGGCATCCGAGCTGACGACTCCATACAAACGCAACGTGCGTGACAGGACAGAGTCGCCGCCGCCGTGAAGCGGCGTGCAACCATTCGCCGCGCTCTTCATCGATGAGCCGCTACCTCGTCGCTGGGGAAGGCGATGATTCCCGGAGCTCCGTGGTCGGTGAAATACACGAACACGTGGTCGTTGGGGCCACTGCGGGCGACATGAAAAAAATCACGAGGATTCACAATTTGTGTATACAACGAATGTGTACTGTGTCCGTGTGGGGAGCGGTGGTGCAGCGGTTAGCGCGCACCGTGCTACGAACCCTTCGACCCGAGTCCGATTCCCGCTCACGGCCACCACCAACACCAATGTCGATTTTCTGAACCGGTCCAGGGCCTCCCCTATGTCAACTCAGCCTCAAATGAGTACCTGGTGCAGTGTGTAAGCATCGCCACTATGGAGACGAAGGCAGCCGGGAGTGGTGCTGGCCACCCACCCTCTGGCGTGCCGTGCCGGCCTTAATCGTTGCTCACTAACAGAACTTTCCCCAAAGGTCTGTTAAGGCTATACGGGGGAGATTTGTCTTTGTGGCTAAGTCAAAATGTGTGTGCGTGTCTGCAGAAAACGAAGACATCTCAACGCATTGTCCATCACGTGAAGAGCGGGCGCTGTGCACTCGCCTCTTGAGCACCTTCCCAGAGCCCTTGCCCTGCACACCCGCCTCGTCCCCTTTCAGCACCGACAGGAACACCTGGGGAGTGACGTTCTGCGCGAGCGCAACGCGGCCAAGCCAGGGTGAGGAACAGCAGCAAAGATCAGCGGACAATCCAGAGATCAGCGGCCAGGCAGGGTTGGTGGATTTCAACAGAACTCGTTCAGAAACAACGATTATTGAAATTGGTCACATCCCATGAGGCAGGACTGTCCTGAAACATTGTTCTGTACCGATACATGTTTTTTCGTTTCCACAATTTCATGCCGATTGTGCTATCGGCATCCCGCCACCAGCCGAACACAGTGCAGTGCAGCCAGCCCTTGGCGCCAGAGAGCGGCTCACGGAAGTGGATATCACAGAGCTACCACTGATCACCTTCAAGTGACCTTTGGTCCACACAGAGTAGAAGGCGGCGCTCCTTACTTGCTCGGCAAATTGTTGCTAATGTAACATTTATTTGTGGAGTGATGGTGCTGTGGTTAGCACACTGCGCTGCGAACCCGGCGATCTAGGTGCGATTCCTTGCCATGGCTGACGTCGGTGGCGAGTGATATCTGAAGCGGTCCTGGGCTTCCCCCCTTCACCCACCGGCACTGACCAGCGTGGAGAAGTATGGTCAACAGCACTGAGGATGACCCTGGGAAGTGGATATCTCAAGAGCTACTTCTGAGACCACCTTCAAGTGACCTCTGGCCCACACACAGTAGAGGCAGCACTTGCTCCACCCACTCTGCATATGAGAGCAATTGTTACTTCCTGAGCCTGCCCTTGAAATGTTGTTCCAAAGTGATAATAAATGGTCCACTTCTCAGAGGAGAGGCAATGTTGCCTGCAGAGGCTGTGTTGTTATTTATTACTTGTGCCAGCCGTGACAGTCATTGATGGAACGCGCTGCAGCAGCCGGAGGTTAGGCGCTCACCGTAGGCAGAATTGACCTTAAATTTTAATGTGGCGATCCCTGTTTAATAAGCGAACAAGGCCAAGCGAGGCCAGGCGAGTAAGAGTTTATAAATATCTTTCGCGCGCGGCTGCTCTGTGTGGGACACTGGGGCAGTACTCTACTGAACATTTGCTTTAATTGTTATATTAATTTAATGTATGTTTATTTATATATGTGTATAAAATCCAGTTAAATCCAAATGTTGAGGCAAGACACGAACAAAAACAAGTGGCTAATTGAAGTCATTTTCTCAGGCTTGGCATTTAAAATCAATTCGAATCAAATCAAAATATCGGGTCCTCGGTCTCATTGTCTCCAGCGAGCGAGACATTTGGGAATCTCCCAACGGGCGGTTCTAACCCCTCACGTGGAGTGCCACACTGAGACGAGCGGGAAGCAAGCTTATTCCAGCCCTGGTCAACAACAAGACACCATTCCAAGGCAACGATTTACATAGGAACTGTTACTACAATTGTTTACCCGGGAGATCCTCACCGAGTCTCATGACACTTTTGCAGGAGGGTCCTGCCAAAGTTTTCTCAGTAGGGGGCAACGATTTTGCCGTGCAGATTGCAATCGGGTGATTTGCGTGTCATTTTTCAAATTTGGCAAAATGTGCACCATTTAAGGCGTACGGCACAGCGGCGCTGTTGAGGGCACAATAGCTGAAAGGCGATAACGTTTCTCGAGCGAGGCTAAGAGCGAGACTAAGAGTGAGACTAAGAGCGAGGGCACACACTTGGGGAAAGAGATGACGGGGGGAGGGAATTCCAAAGTGGAGCAGTGCGAGGAAAGACACAATTTGAGAAGTTGTTTTGACCTTGAGTGTGGTGGCCGACAACACAATGTGAATAACCAGACGGTCCAGTCTGTATTGTGTGGGCCTTGACAATAGATAACTAACAGCGCTTTCTGTAACAAATTATAGCATGGACAGCCAGAGGTATATACAAAACGAAAAGCACTCACTTCTCCAATGTAGTCCTTGGGAACTCCACTGTAAACATCAGGCCCCTTGGGCTTATTGATGATGATGCCCTTGGTTGGATTTCTGTGGAGAGGGTGGGGTGGGTAGAATATGGTGGAGGGTACGTGGGTTAGCGACAGAAAGGGTAGGAGACATGAAAGGGCACGGTGTGAGTGGGTGGTGGAGCTGGGGTTGTGAAGGTGATGGCAGCAGCAGTTGTAGCCCTGGTGTCAATTGGGGTTGATGAGTGTTGGCGACAATGAGATTCGGTGTCCACGAGTGGCTGTTGAGTCAGCGCGCGCCGGGGTTGTCACTCACTCGTCGCTGTCCGCGATGTCGTCGTACATCATGACGATGACCCTCTCGTCGGGCACTCCTGCCTTGTGCACGATCTGGTACGCGTGGCACGCGTCCGCCTGGCGCGACACAGAGACAACGGCAGACGGTGAGGGCCTGAAAGCGGCGGCTCAAGTCGCAAGCGCGGCGAGTCCGAGCCTGGCACGCGGACGGGCGACCGGCTGGTAAAACTGTGGCATGAAGTGCCAATAGTCACCTAGCCACGTCTCTATTATTATTATTGCACAAAGTAGGAAGATGCTCATAATGTACGTGTAAGACCCAACCACGGATGATGCAACCAGGCTCGACCCAGAAACCAATAAAACCAGCAAAGAGCATCACTTAATGTGGACACTGATCAAGAGGATCGAACAACAGCTCTGAATTTCGATTTAAAGCTTTCGTGACTGCAGGGATTCATCTTCTTGGTTCTTTCGGTAAAGTCGTGACTTTACCGAAAGAACCAAGAAGATGAACAGCTCTGAAGTAAATAAACAAAGAGAAATTTGCGTGCTCGCAAGCGCGCTGGGAGACAGAAGGGAGCACGCGCATTGGAGAGCGTGCGCAGGTGAAGAGACGAAGTCTCAACGATGAAGAAAGCGACTGGGCTTGGGCAGGACGCGTGGCGGCGAGAAGGGACGACGGCCCATGGGCGAGAACAAGGCTGCCTAGCGGCAGCCAAAGGGAAAAAATAAAGCTAAAAAGAGAGTTCCCAAGATGACGTCCACCGTGGAGATGGAGCGACGAGATTGGCTCGTGCGTAGACGCTTGAGTGGATTGTTACGTCACAGGCCGGAGGGGGTCCTGGCACTGGGCTACGTTGCGGGGAGATATTGGACAGGGCCCACGCCCATCGAGGCGATGCCCCTGAGTTGAGGAGAGGAGGCTACCTGGTGGCGGTAGTTGTAGTAGCCGTTGGAGCCGGCCACCAGCACGACCCACGTGTCGGCTCCATCCTCTGGCATCCGGAAGGTGAATGCGTGGACACCCGCGCCCAGCAGAGCCACCGCAGCCAGCAGCAGCGTGCACTTCATGTTGCCCTGCGCTCAAAACAAACGCCGCAACGCGGAGTCGCTTTCATAACGATTCCAATTGCATCACAGACACTGCCCTGGTACGTCGAATGTGTTCACGTGAGAAAACAAAACCACTTTATGAAACTAAAACAGAAAACGTAGGTTTGTACCCACGTCCAATCTGAATCGTACGAACTCCAAATCTGACAAGTTACTTCCTTGGACAACTCATGGGCCAAGGAGAGCCCACCGCTGATGTACGTGCCAGTGAGGTGGTCCTGTGCAGTGCGTAGCCTCACCTGTGTCTGTTCTCAAAGGAGCTGGAATGGATTGCCGGCACCTGGCGTATAAATATGAGAGCAAAGCTGCTGACACAATGACGGACCTTGAACTCATGGTGAGGCTGTGGGAGGATAGAAGCGAACTCAAACCACCCACGCGGCTCAAATATTCACTATGTAACCGACGACAGTAAAGAGACAAGTCAGATGAGCATTGAGGCAGTGATCATTGTATTTTTACAGCCATAAAATTCTTTTTCACAGATGTCCAGTATAGGGTCAGGTCAGAAGAAGTTGAACATACACACATTCCTATAGTGGAGAGGAGACCAACCACGTGACAACCACCGTCGACTTACCTTCATAGTGGTACTCAATTTATCGACCCCAGAGACATGATGAGTTCAGTCAACGCCTCAACCAGGATTTGAACTCCCGACCTTCTCGCTTGCGAGTCTCTCGCTCTGCCGCTAAACCACGGGGCCATATTCCAAGCGCAGTAAATATCCCTGATGTGAAACAGTCTGAGTGGGTCGTGGCAATCCCCTAGTGATTGCTTTTTTTATGTTATAATGAAGGCAGCTTTATAATGTAGTTGCTTCTTTTGCGTCCAGTGTATTTTGATAATGGAAAACTATCGATGTTTCACGTTGCTGTCCCGTGGGGGAAATGAAATACATCACCGTGGAAGGGGAAATGGCAATTCATCAATGGCCTCAGTTTATCCGGGTTTCACTTGCAAAAAAACGGAACAATGTCTAAATGTGCTCTCACCTGCTCACGTATTTCATTTGTTCAAAAGATGACGCTAATTATACACAGTGGTATACTTTATAACATTGCTTTCTTTGCTCATTTACATTTTATTGTTACACATCATTCATAGGCAACGTCTAGTTTTTTTCCATTTATTGTGCATTTCAAATAAATGGAATGTCGGAGTATATTGCGCATTTCATTAAGTGCAGCTAAACACACCTCATAAGTGGTTACTCAAGAATATCCCGTGGCCGTGGTTGCACGAGTCGGCCTTGGAGGCTTTGGGAGGTTTTCATCCAGGAGTGGATTGACCATGGCTGACGAGAAGGTCTTGGTGGGTTTAAGATCCTATGGCACCATTAGCAAAGAGTAGATCTTGAAATTTCAACCCAGACGAATTGCCTGCAAGCGCTTTCCCTTAAACACATATATATAGATATATATTTATAACGTGGCATTTTGAGAATCCCATTGAGCATTATTAAATGTTAGTGAGCAATGGATTAATGAAGATCTCACTGTTAGGTGTGTGTGTGTGCTCTATCCACAGTTTTGTGAACCTGGAAGAAGACCTTGACACCATGGCCCCCGTAAAACATCACACACAAACACGACCACGTTCCTCCTGCCTTGATCATTCAGCACTGACCATCGTGGTGAAGTATAGTCATATAACCACCATGACCCCCACACGGCACGGGGAGGGCTTTATTAGCAGTGGATTTATAGAGATCTCAACATTAGACGATATGCGTTTCATTGACATCACAACAGATTCACCCATAATGGTATGTGCCAGGTCACAATTTATTATTTTACTTGTAATACGAATGCGTTTAGTTAGTAATACAGTTTTCTTTGATTATTGAAGGGTTTGTATGTTACTCAATGATGACATAAAGGTAACTATGCCAATATAAAAACTTAACCACAAAATGTTTCAAATATAATTCTTATCTGGGCACCATGGTATAAAGTGCAGTCTCCAACTCATATCCACTCGATCTCTTCTGCAGAAGGGCTTGGAACATCACCAATTATATCTATTTCATTTTAAGGCAGTGCTATTGAAAAAAGACGTGTTGAGTGTTTTGTTCTTGTCGTTGTTGTTTGTGCTGCTATTACACAACTGCCAGCGCAGCAGCAGCAGCATCGCCAGGTAATGAGTGTTAGACAGACTGCGCTCTACACCCACGTGCTCCAGCCCACGCGGACGCTCTCAGGGTGCACGCGCACCACGTGACCAGCAATGCCCTGCCTGTGTACCTCGGAGGCAGCCAGGGGAGGCTGGCAGGCGGATTCATGGGAACATCCGAGAGGTTCATCTTCTTGGTTCTTTCGGTAAAGTCACGTAGAAGGGAAGTAATAAAATAATAAAAATACAACATAATAAAATAATAGTGAGAATTATTTTATTATGTTTTATTTTTATTATTTATAAAAATAAAAAATAAAATAATAGTGAGAATTATTTTATTATGTTTTATTTTTATTATTTTCCTTCTACGTGACTTTACCGTAAGAACCAGTCACGAAAGCTTTAAATCGAAAAAAATCCGAGAGGTTGCCACCATTGCGAAGCTCGCCGAGGTGGGCATAGAACTGCGGGACCACGGCTCGTTTGTCGTGACCACATGCGCTCTGGTTTTGTCTCACCTCGTCGAGATTCGTCGTCGCGCAAACATCTCGTCCTGAGGCTGAGAACCAGCGGGCATCCTGGTCTCAATTCAAGACTTGACCTGAACTAATGAACAGCACTGGCTACATTCTGGATATATGTTTACATAACAAAAGCTTTAATTGGTTAACATTTATTGCGGCACTTACATCCTGTGCTTCTAAGTATAACACAGTACTGTTATTGTAGCTGGGTCATTGCCTACAGTGTCTCGTCCATTAATATTAAGTAGAGTAAGAGTAGATCCAACATTCCCCGCTTCGGTTCGGGTCTTCAACTCCCTCTACAAACCAAACCCGGACATATTTCTCAGTCAGCACGAGGCCGATCAGAACTCAGTCGGCCCACGTCTATGAAAACTGTGCAGTTTACTGCATTGAAGTTCAACACCGTGCAGTTAACAGATCTCGGTGCAAATCAATTCCTGCCACCGAACACAGATGCCAGATTGTCTGCGTCACACTCAGACAGGTGACACCCCTGGCCTTGTGCACCGCTGGCCTCCTTATCACTCGAGTCCCACGGAAGGCCGTGATCGGGCACGTGATCGGGCACGTGCCCCGCGATGACTTCGGTCCAAAGCGCATCTAAGGTCACGCGCGTGACCAGAGGCACGGATATCACCAAGACGCGTTCGTCGACACACATTTATATGTAATTACCAAATCGCCATAGGCTGTGGGCATCAGTGGGCAGTGCAGCAAAATTCACAGCTGTACTGTACTTCTATGCTGCCAGGTTCCTCCCACCCTGATTAATCAGCACTGATCATCGTGGTGAAATAAATGGTTATATAACGACCATGACCCATACGGCATGGGGAGGGCTTCATCCAGCAGTGGATTGGCAGAGGGCTCAATATTAACTTACATGTGGTTCACATATCATGACAACAGGTCCGCCCATAATGCAATGTGCCGGTAACATCTCATAATTGTACTTATAATACAAATACGTGTATTGAGTAATACGTTTGATAATTAATTGAAGGGGTTGTTACTTAATAGCTACTAATAGGTAACTATTCATATGCAAATGTAGAACAACTGTTCTTTAGAAAACGTCTTTCATTTAATTATTATCTCTGCACTATGGGGTAAGTGCAGTCTCCAACTCTTATCTACTCGATCTGTCTGGCCTCTCTGTCATGCAGAAGGCCCATTACCCGGAACATCAGCAAATATATATTCGTATCATTTTCGAGGAGTGTTATTGACAAACGTTTTGAGCGTTTTATTTGTGCACGACTGCAAACGCAGCAGTATCACCAGCTCATTCGCGTGTATAACGGCTGTGTTTCAATATGCTGTACTGTATTGATGTTTGCGTCTGCAGTGTGCGCGTGTCTATATATATACTGTCAGAGGTCATCGATCCGCTGTACAGTCTGAAAGACTGAAGCAGCAGGCACTCTCACACCAGGGATCTGCAACCAAAACAATGGGACGTTTTATTTTTCGAATTCGGGAAAACAATTCAATATTCCAATAGCGTTAGTGCCACGTGAACACGAGGCGATTGTCCTGAAAAAACAACGTCGCCAAGCGGTCCTCAAAGAGCCACCGCATCCGCAGGTCTGCTGACCCCTGCCTATGGCGAACTGCACTTCCCATGGTCAGCAGTCGGCAACACAAAACAACAAGAGTCAATTTGTTTTTCCAATTTCAAGTCACCGCAGGTTGACGACCCCTGTCTCAGACTGCAGCAGCATGCTCAGCTACCTTTGTGTCAACGCTGCTGATGTGTACACACACACACAGAGCGCCCCAGGTACTGCTCTACTACATATTCAATAACGATTTAACCTGTTCCTACGCAGATTCCCCGATGGCGTGCACTTGGTGACGTTATTTGAGAAGCTGTGGCCATCGTTTAATGTTTTGCTTGGCCCGTGGCCTCAGGGAGCACGTGGCTCGTCTCGTGAAGCCCGCACGAACCCCCCGTAATCCTTTGTACGTTTATTGTTGCATGGGTGAGCCATGAAGAGTGCGACAAAAAAAACAAAAACCACGCCGCGTCACACCTGGTGTTTCATTAAAGCAGCACGGGATCTTTACAGTCGACAGCCAGTGCGTGATGTGGTGCACAAGAATGTCACGTTGACAATTTACTCATGTATGTTGCCAAGCCGTCGAGAGACCTGTCCAGCTTTCTACAGTCCACTTAATTTCCAGTCCAGCTTTGAGTGGATACCAATTAAATGCGAGCCCAATTATCTCCCCCCTCCCCCCGCCGCCCCTTCACTCAGCCCTGCCACGCCGAACTCGGGCTGCTGCTGCTGCTGTTAGCGGATTTTGTGTTCCTCCTCCGTTCTGTGATCGGCGCTTTCTACCCATACCCAGCTCACTTTGAGTTACATGCTTGGCGTTGAAGCCTGTATGTAAAGAAGAAGGCCGGGCAATGCATTGTCTCTTGTTTGGTCGTCTATTGAACGGGAGATATTCGGCTCAAACTCCATCCATCCTGTCCGATCTTGAGCTTTCTTGATTTCTCTACGTGGCCCGGTCTCTCTCCTTCCTTCAAGTGGCATCGTCCTTCTCTGCCTCTTAGATTATTTCCGAACATCCTTCCAGATCTTCCCTCGTCAAGCTTCCATCTGTGAGAAGGTGCCGCATCCACATTTTTTTTCCTGTTTTGGATTTTTTACAATTAGACTTCATTGCATTTTAGAACTTTGTAACAAAATGTGAGTGGGTATGACTGTAAGGGTTTGAAAATGTCATCCCCGAGTTAATAAGTTAGTCAGAGTGCGTTAGGTTTTACCGTATTTATGAAACTCCACGTGATTATCGTGGCCAAACATGGCTCAAAATCCACCCAGCAAAAGAGTCCTCTACATGTCGGCACAGTAGAGAACATGTATGACGTCGTTGTTGGCCAGTGCCATACCGTGGCACTCTGAAGAACACAGTCAGGACTATTGTTAATGTTTTTGTGGAGCCTGAGAATTGGTGATCTGTTAGACATCATTTATTTCAGAGACCATCGTGGAGAGAGTTGCCGTCATCGAGTTCGGATGTGATGAAGACGAGCATGAGGGTCTCACCGATCGGGGTATGGAAATGGTGGATGTGGGATATACCTCAGTTCAGGCTTCAGGGTGTACGTCGGACAATCGGTGGCTAAATGTTAACTTCCTCACCTGGTATACAGGAAAGTCGCAGGTTCGATCCCGACCCTGACGCCTGTGTATTTGAGTTTACGTGTTCTCCCCGTGCGTTTCGAGTATTTGGCTGCGATACATTCCCACATGATCAGCCACTTCGTTGAGCGACCATTTGTAGCCAGGTCGCTTGTGAAAAAGAGCTCCATAGCTCAGTAGGCCTTGCCTGGTAAAATAAAAAAAATCAGTTTTTGTTTAAATATAAAATTGGGCAAGATGCTTGGGGTTGGATTGGGCAAATCGTAGACAACTGTGGGGTGGGATGAAGGGCATTGTACGAGTTGTCGAGGGATATGTTGAACAGGGCGCTTGGGTTTGGTGAGAAGGAAGACAACTGTGTTGGAATAGTATGATGTGACAGGCAGAACAACCTCGATATGAATAATGACCACACTTATCTGCACATAAGTATAATATTGAAGTGGCCCAATTATTTCTATTATCCTTGCTTATCTGTGGATGCGCTGTCCAGAAGTCGTCTCCTGGAAGTGCTAAACGTGTCCGATTATCTGTGCTTATCCAGAACTAGGGATCATTGGAAGCAGTCTCCAGGAAGCTCCACAAATATCCTCTCATCCATGATTTGTAACTTATTTGGTGATACTACATTATCACTGGTGCATAAGCACATATAACAACAAAAACTCAACACGCTCGTCAATAACAATGTGGCCTTAAAATGAAACATGCATATTAGGCGACATTGTGGCAATGACCCTTCTTCAATAGACAGTGACCAGAAAGAGAGAATAGACACGAGTTGTAGACTGCACTTTACACCATGGAGCTTGATGATAATGCATTTTAACTTACATCGATTTATATAGCGCTTTAGTCTAAGGTGCTTACATTGACATATGAAGAGTTACCCCTTAGTAAGCACGCGTAAATAGTAAGCTACGTTGATTAAAGGTGCAGCTCTGCAGTTGCCTGCTCATGCCACTGCTGGCAGAAGGGCCTCCATCAGAGAGAGAGCGATAGAGAGAGCCTCTCTGGAGGGTATTTGGCCTTCTCTTCCACAGTGGTGAAACGTCTGTGAAGATGTAGGATGAGAATGCCCACATTATACCACGTGGAGATTAAAACAGAACAATGCCCATTTCAACTCACTTGCCAGGAGACTGAACCAGTGGCTCCTGGAGTGCAAGTCCGCTGTGCTAACATTGCAAAACGGCAGCATACCCTGCACCGTAGTATACATACGTAGATCAATACACTAATCAGTGTGATGTGTCCTGCTTGAAATAGCTGTGAGCCTGTGACATTTAAATGAAGGCCTGGTAGATCGATGAAAACTTCCATTACACAATGCATCCATGATTAGAACGTGAACAAAGATGTATGCAGGACTACGGCGTGTGGCAGCGCCCTGAAAACCCATAACTGTAAATGCAGAAACACCGTGCAGCACCTAGATCGTGATGCCGTGGCAGGCACGCGTCACTTGTGCCCATTGGGGCAGGACGCGGTTCGTGTGGAGCACTGGGACCTTCCCGTCATCCGATCTCGCAAGACGACACGGCATGCCGATCGCGTGTGAATACTGCGTACGCACTGCCAGATGGCGGGGGAATTCTGAACACTGCAGACACGCGGCTAAATCGTAACAAGGAGCAGTTGAAACAATGGTGCGGGCTTCTTAAATCCATCCTGCCGGTGTCCACAAGCAGTATAAATTGAGAGCATTAGAGTCAAAAGGCAGGTCACATGATGTGGGGTGAACTGTGGGCACTCCCAGCTCGCCCGAGATGCCTGGCCGGTGTGAAAGTGGAGACCGAGAAACCCTCTCGATGGGCTTCTCCTCAAAGCTCCCTCGAGTGGGCAGCCTTTCGCCAGCATTGACGTGAGCAATCAATTTGCAGGGATGCGGCTTTACCCTTGTGTGTGTGTGTGTATCTATCTATGCTGTATAAATTATATACAGTTTCTGTGGGCAAGTGGCCACGTGTCCCTCTCTGCCTGGGATGGGATGTGGGTTATTTATATATCAGCAGTGTGGGATGAACGGCGTCGGCCACACGATGCCTCTTCTAATGGGGATGAGGTGTCCTGCCGGTTGACCTTTCAATTCTTGAAATGCACGCGGAGAGAAGCGCTGCTGGGCAGTCGTAGCAGCAGCAGCAACATCAGCAGCATCACATCAATCATCCCAGCCCGGTGTCTCCTTTTTATGCAGCAAATGCAGCATTACTGTGGAAGAAAACACGTGTCTCGGTTTCTCTATCACGCACACACACACAGGTCTCCTATTCAGCACTTGGCGTTCATCACCATCAGCCATGGTCAATCAACTGCTGGACTAGGGTCTCCCCAAGTCGCTGCTTTCTCTCAAGGTTTGGGGATGTCACAAAGACAAAGATCGTCCGTATGTCCTTAACAGACTGTTGGGACAAGTGCTGTTAGCGAGCACCTATTAAAGGCCGGCACGGCACACACGAGGGGGTGGGTGGCTAAAATAAAGCCCGAACGTCTTTGTCTCCCAGCGCACTAGGTACTTACTTGAGGCTGAGTCGGCCTAGGGGAGGGCCACGACCGGTTCAGATAATCGTCACTGGTCTTGTCCGTGAGCGGTAATCGAACTCAGGTCGCCAGGTTCATAGCACAGCACCATAACCACTACACTACCGCTCCCCACAATGTAACCATACCACCTAGCACCGACACACGAGCAGATTTCATCGCTCCATCTCCTCAGTGGAGGTCCTCAGACATGTCAATTGTGATGGAGTGACTGCCATTCTGTCACTTCTGTTAGCAAGTACATCTGGAAAGACTTGGCATGGCACATGAAGAGATCATGTGGCCAGAACTTCTGACGATGCTCTCTCACATATAGCTCTACATTTTTCTTATTAACCCAAAGGCCCAGATCAGGTTTAGATGCCACTTTGTACATGGGCAGGAATCAAACACAGATATCCTGTAGTGTAGCATAATTTGATAACCGCTACACTGTCACGCCCGCCTCCATCACAATTATTTATCATTTGCATTCATCATAATCAAGTCACCAAAACGATAAAAGCCTACACTTTAACACTTAAAAATAGAAACTAAGCGGCGTTCAAAAAAATGCTTTTAATGAAATAAATCCGAAATGTGGCAGGTTGTACAAATATCAATATATCAAAAAAATCAAATAAACAGGTATACACTGGGGTTGTTTGTCGACAAAGATCCCACACTATTACCTTCATAAACTGTTGTGCGTGCTGTTAGAAAGCGCCGCTGAATGACAACACAACACACACAAGGGTTGGTGTGGCCGGCCCCACGACTGGCCCCGATTTTGTCCCAGCAGCGCTGATGTCGACTTACACACGGCACCAGGTACTCATTTACTTTGGGCTGAGTCGACCTAAGGAAGGGGGGAGCAGTTCAACATTTTCTCCCGATTGGGAATCTAACGCGACAACCACATAATAACACTATGAGACCTCCTTTTGGCGTCATCTGGTCCAACACCATGTGAGACTAGGCTCTAAGAAAAGCTGTCTCGGGTGTGGACCAATCAACTTCAAGGAAAGTGCATTGATTATCATTATCAGAGTTAAATTTCGATTTAAAGCTTTCGTGACTGCAGCGATTCATCTTCTTGGTTCTTTCGATAAAGTCACGTAGAATGGAAATAATAAAATAATAAAAATATAACATAAAAAAAATATTCTCACTCTGTCTTCTCGACAGACCTATTCTTCACCTGAGGACGGCTGCTTGCGTTGTGGCCGAAACGTCGTTAGAATTATTCTATTGTTTTATTTTTATTATTTGATTATTTCCATTCTACGTGACTTTACCGAAAGAACCAAGAAGATTATCAGAGTTGTTTCTTTTTGTTTGCATTTTGACTGCTTGTGTTGTGGTTATTGCAAACATGATGCCTTGTATAAAGGTGTCAGTTTTTGTACCAGTTGAAAGGGTAAAAACCTATCACTATAACCACATAATAACCCTGCCGTGCACTCTACACATTGTGGTAACAAGACGCTCACCCACATATGTCACCGTGTGTCTCTAAAGTTCAAGGTCAAAGATCCTCACACAGCTTCCAGGCTCGGAGTGCATCTCACCCGGGCCAGTCCCGTCAGCCCGTGGAGACCCATATGTGTGACAACCCACGCATGGATCACACAGCTCGTCCCGACCACCACCACAACCCAGAGGGATGTGTTCGACCAGGAGGCTCTCAGCACACGCCCTGGACGTTACAAGACCACTACGCATGCGAAAGGTGGCATCAATGTCGGGATGTCTGCTCGCCCGGATATTACTGGACTGTGTCGATGCATTTTGGATGTCCCGACTGTTTTATGCTGGGTTCAGCATCGATTGAAAACACTGTACGGTTTGTGTAAAGAATGGATTTGTGTGTTTTGAGGATCAAATGCTTTATCGCAGTTGACTGTAAAATGCTGTTTATAAACTAGCGTTGAAAATGTGGACTTTTGAAACTCCAATGCCATACAGTGCTCGGCTGTTGATGTTTTGTTACCGTCACTGTTAACCTGATGAGATAAAGAACCGGTTATCGATTCACCGCACAGAGGGAGACGTCTAGGGGTCAACTTGAGCGGCGTCCTCTTCACAATCGGCTTGCACAGACCTCACGCCGCCGTGCGGTTTGTACGCCGGTGCGTGCCGCCACTCAAGGGAGTGCACCCACGACTGAAACTCAACTTCGAAGCGGTTACCGGTTCGTTACTTTCATTCACCGGTGATAGGTGCTGAAAACGGTTACCGGTTCACCGACTGTGTGTATCTAACAACCCTAGCGCAGCACACGCACCGTGAATACCGCACTAGACATGCGCTTTGCACGGCTGGATGTTAAGTAAACATTGGTAGTACAGTTCGTAAGATGTAAAGATATTTGTGGTTAAAGAATGCAGCGCAGTCTAATAAAGCATCACACTGCACGCTGTATGTTGAACTTCTTTCGCACCGTACGTCGCCCAGCGTGCTAATTGGAGGTGCGGGGGGAGGACACCAAACTAAACACACTTTTTAATCAGTCCTAAAGGAATGTGTTTGTCAACGTAGACTACGACGATTTAAAAGTGCAGAGCTCCAGTCGCTTTGCAGAGCGTTCCAGACGGCCGCAGAGGCCCCGTGTCCTCGTGTCACTACGCACACCCGCCCGGAGTGATGCACGTCACTTAAAGTGGTGAACACATCGCGGGCGGTGGGAGTTTTAATGTTTATCGTGGTGAGTTGAACTTGCAGGGGGCTATCGCCAGCAACGTCACCCGTAAGATCGCCTAAATATAGAAATGTGTCGTTAAACCCGCCACAACCCGACACAGCCGATTAGTAGCAGGGTTCGTCGCGGATACAGAAGGTGGCAGAGGGTTGCTAATTCAGCGAGGCGGCGTCGTGTTGGAGAGAAAGTCGACAACATCCACGACGCTCAGGCCCATCGCGGCTTCGTAGCGGCGAGCCGATGGCGGAACCCGGAGACTCCGCGCGCTTGAGCCGGAACTAAAAATGCGGCGAGCGCGGGGAGTTGCAGCCCGGAGTAGCCGAGTGGCGGACCGCCTCGCCGAGCACGGTCAGTGTCTCGTCTCAGTCTCTCATCTCACTCAGTCTCTCAGTGTCTCAGTCTCTCACTCAGTCAGTCTCTCACTCAGTCAGTCTCTCACTCAGTCAGTCTCTCACTCAGTCAGTCTCTCACTCAGTCAGTCTCTCACTCAGTCAGTCTCTCACTCAGTCAGTCTCTCACTCAGTCAGTCTCTCACTCAGTCAGTCTCTCACTCAGTCAGTCTCTCACTCAGTCTCTCAGTGTCTCAGTCTCTCACTCAGGTCAGTCTCTCACTCAGTCAGTCTCTCACTCAGTCAGTCTCTCACTTCGTCTCTCAGTGTCTCAGTCTCTCACTCAGTCAGTCTCTCACTCAGTCAATCTCTCAGTCA
Source organism: Lethenteron reissneri (assembly GCF_015708825.2). Classification (NCBI taxonomy): domain Eukaryota; kingdom Metazoa; phylum Chordata; class Hyperoartia; order Petromyzontiformes; family Petromyzontidae; genus Lethenteron; species Lethenteron reissneri. The sequence goes on along the minus strand of NC_083819.1, from coordinate 931,312 downwards.
GTCTCTCACTCAGTCAGTGTCTCACTCAGTGTCTCAGTCAGTCTCTCAGTGCCTCAGTCAGTGTCTCAGTCTCTCAGTCAGTCTCTCAGTCAGTCACTCACTCAGTCTCTCAGTCAGTGTCTCAGTCTCTCAGTCAGTCTCTCAGTCAGTCACTCACTCACGCAGTCTCTCAGTCAGTGTCTCAGTCCCTCAGTCAGTCTCTCAGTCATTCACTCACTCACGCAGTCTCTCAGTCAGTGTCTCAGTCTCTCACTCACTCAGTCACTCACTCAGTCTCTCAGTCTCTCAGTCAGTGTCTCAGTCAATCTCTCAGTCTCTTAGTCAGTCTCTCAGTTAGTCTCTCAGTCACTCACTCAGTCAGTCTCTCATCTCTCAGTCAGTCTCTCAGTCTCTCAGTCAGTCTCTCAGTCAGTCTCTTAGTCAGTCTCTCAGTCAGCCTCTCAGTCTCTCAGTCAGTCTCTCAGTCACCCACTCACTCAGTCAGTCTCTCATTCAGTCTCTCAGTCAGTCTCTCAGTCACTCACTCAATCAGTCTCTCAGTCAGTCTCTCATCTCTCAGTCAGTCTCTCAGTCATTCACTCACTCACGCAGTCTCTCAGTCAGTGTCTCAATCTCTCACTCACTCAGTCACTCACTCAGTCTCTCAGTCTCTCAGTCAGTGTCTCAGTCAATCTCTCAGTCTCTTAGTCAGTCTCTCAGTTAGTCTCTCAGTCACTCACTCAGTCAGTCTCTCATCTCTCAGTCAGTCTCTCAGTCTCTCAGTCAGTCTCTCAGTCAGTCTCTTAGTCAGTCTCTCAGTCAGCCTCTCAGTCTCTCAGTCAGTCTCTCAGTCAGTCTCTCAGTCACTCACTCAGTCAGTCTCTCATCTTTCAGTCAGTCTCTCAGTCAGTCTCTCAGTCAGTCTCTTAGTCAGTCTCTCGTCTCTCAGTCAGTCTCTCAGTCACTCTCTCAGTCACCCACTCACTCAGTCAGTCTCTCAGTCAATCTCTCAGTCAGTCTCTCAGTCACTCACTCAATCAGTCTCAGTCAGTCTCTCATCTCTCAGTCAGTCAGTCTCTCGTCTCAGTCAGTCTCTCAGTCAGTCTCTCAGTCACCCACTCACTCAGTCAGTCTCTCATTCAGTCTCTCAGTCAGTCTCTCAGTCACTCACTCAATCAGTCTCTCAGTCAGTCTCTCATCTCTCAGTCAGTCAGTCTCTCGTCTCTCAGTCAGTCTCTCAGTCAGTCTCTCATCTCAGTCTCTCAGTCACTCACTCAGTCAGTCTCTCAGTCAGTCTCTCAGTCAGTCTCTCAGTCAGTCAGTCTCTCAGTCAGTCTCTCAGTCAGTCTCTAATATCAGTCTCTCAGTCACTCAGTTAGTCTCTCAGTCAGTCTCTCAGTCAGTCTCTCAGTCAGTCAGTCTCTCAGTCAGTCTCTCACTCAGTCTCTCATCTCAGTCTCTCAGTCACTCAGTCAGTCTCTCAGTCAGTCTCTCATCTCAGTCTCTCAGTCTCTCAGTCAGTCTCTCAGTCACTCACTCAGTCAGTCTCTCAGTCAGTCTCTCGTCTCAGTCTCTCGTCTGTCTCTCTTCTTGTGATCCCCATTTAACTCTCTAAAACTTACTATTGTTAAAGGTGTATTTTAAACAAAGATGAATATGCAAAGGGAACACATTTTTAGGAGTCAATTAAGTGTGGGTCACAAGACCACCCTATATGGTACTCTACTACGGTGTTAAATAAAAAAAAAATTAAAATAATTTTATTGGCGTTACCATACATAATGTTTAGGGAAGTTTACGAGTATCTCATGGTACGGTATATGGTGTGGTCATTGTGACCAGGCATGTAATGATTGACTGACTGACTACCTTTCAATTCAGATGACAATGCAGGGCCGTTATTGAAATATAATCACCTGAGAGTTCACGTATATTGTAGAATGTTTGGTGGCTGCACCTTTCGCTGGAAACGATCACACACAACATTTAGGAATCCAACAACATTGTCTCTTCCATGCGTGAGTCGACGCCACGTGTCATAAGTGTCAAGATATAATTCAAAAATCGGGCGTGTGACGTTTCGTGCGTTATCGTCGCTGTGACAATTGTTTGAGTGTTAGTGGTAACAACGTTGCGTTCGCATTCCATTTATAGACGTTTTGTTATAGCGACATCAGTCATGAAATCACACATTTAGCACGCTCTTACAAGGGGTGACATCACAGATTTCAACGCTGACACTTTACAATTCAGAATCAGAATATTTTCACGAGAGGAATCTGATGAGCCATGCAGGTATTTTAACAGATGTCCAGGAGGTATCTTAGATTATGTGGGAATGATCTGCAATCGAACTGGTCAATTGCCCCAGTGGCAAGCATACTGACAGCCAGGCTCATTGTCACATGATGCCACCCTGGACATTCATCACGTAGGCGTATTCATTACAGTTCAGTCCCGTAATCGAAGCACATTCGTCAATTCATTTTTCAGTACTCGGTAAATGTAACATGATGTGCTGAAATATTGGTCTTGGCTTGATCTTAGAACCTGATTTATGAACGTCATTTCTCATTTCCCAAACTCTTATAACACTGCTCGATTCAATACACGTTTTAACTCTTATTACACATCTGATAGTGCTGTTACAGGCCGTGTGACGTTTTAAGCCTTTAGGCCTGTGCTGATTGGCTGTATTAAAAAAAAATCTCGATATCTTAATACGCAATGCTTTGCTACCAAATGTGTCATCCTCTGCGAATTTGAGCGCACCAGCCAATGTTTGAAATGCAGAGGAAGTCTCATTCATTAAAAAAAAAACCCTCTATTTGAAATTGAGAACTTTGTAAAGGTCATGAGCTGCGTCACTTGTTATTAATGCATGATGGAATTATAGCCGGTGCACTCTCATCTGCCACCCAACCCAGGAGATCAATATTGAATAGGTGTATCGCGTTGAAGGGCCGGTACACGCGTACACATCATGATACTCACATGGGAGTGTTACTGCAGTCCCTCCAAGTGCAAGACAAGAAACAGTCTGGCACTATCCAATTCATAATCAACGTTTTTGGGTTTAGATCGCGTTATTTATAAATGTGTCGTAACCCTCCACCACCCGACACGGCCAATCAGTAAAAAGTGTCACGTTGACAAAAGACAAATAGTTCACTGCTTTAGCCCACCGGTGTGTTGAAGCGTGAAACCACGACATTTACAATTTGAGTACGACGTTTCGCTGGTAATTGCATCCGGCATCATCGGGCAATTCGCCAGAATGAATAATATTGGTCGCGAAATCCTACGTGTTAAACTACTCTCCAAGCAGATTTCTATCCAAACATTTACAAAAAAAATGTTGTCCAACCACAGCCGGTGGATTGCACTAAACCACTAGGCGGCCCATTCCAATTCCTGCTTCTTTAGCTTTTCATGACATGTGAAGGTGAACTGCTTGTTTATTTTGTGTTGCAGGTTAGGCGTTCACGGATATGGATGTTGGTGTTGCCATGAAGGGTTAGGGCCACATGCGGCTGTTTAAGGACTTGTTTAGTGACATTATTCATTAAGGAACACCATCTCGTATTCACACGCATTGCGGAGTTTTTTTTACTGAATTGGGAAAAAAAGGTCTCTTGTTTTGGTTGCTGACCCCTGGGTTCGGGTAATGGTAGCATTGCCACCTTTTCCACTACCTAAACATATTTCTCGATCAACCGATGTATATCAGAACTGTGCAGTGCACTGTAATAAAGTTCGCCAGAATGCTGGGACCAGATTCCGGTGCAAGTCAATTCCTGCCAACCCGAACACAGATGCCCAATCCTGGACTGCCTCGGTCGAGCCTGGGCAGGTGGCAACCCTCCTTAGTGGTTTTGGGGCTAGAGTTCGGGGTTATGGGTTAAGGCTAGGTAGGTGTTTAGCGTTAGAGATAAGGGTTTGGGTTTGTGCTTAGGGATGAGGGTTATTTTCTTAAGCCCACGTGTGGGAACAGCAGTATCGGTCTCCTCACGTGTTAAAAACACTGCCAATACAAAACGTGGCCAACCACTCAAATGCATGTGATGTTGTGTAGAGTATGGCAACAATGCATAGGATGGTGTTCCATTTGCATGAATTGTATAATATATTATCCAAGCCCAATTATAAAAAAAAAATATTTTTGTGGCAGATGTTCTCAGTTTCGTCTAAAAGGGGTTATTATAGATACGTCAGCATTGGTGTAGTGTGTGATAAACTCATCCAATCATTGTCCTGATTTACGTGACAATAATTTTGAAGCAGTTTCTTAATTTACAATCCTGTTGGCTTAGCAAGCGCGTTAACTGAGATGTAAAACGTTTTCACTTCTGTAAGACTTCATACCAATGCAACCCAAAACAATGTAGTAATTAATAAATATAAATACATATTACGAGAAGTAAATATACACTTATGCAGTGATGCTGGGGGGGGGGGGAGATTTAATTGTGGTGAAAATGTTTACTTCTTCGACTTTTGCTGAACTCGTGAAGAAATGTCGAGAGTATTTTTCGAGTGCATTCTGTGACTTATGCATGTGACAAAGCATTGCAGTTGCCCGGGGCTTGGAGCGGCAAGGAGTGATGTGCTAATGAGATGGGATGAGCGGTGTGCGCTCTGAGACTGAGCTGGGCAAAGCTGGGCATTTGAATACGTGAGTCGATCCGCTTACCAAATTGTGGGATTGCTGTTGATGATTTTCAATGAAAGCGGCAGGCAAATGGGGCGAACTGGAAATATTTAGTTCGTAGCAAATGTATTGCAAAAATTTTGATTGCCACTTTTATAATTAACTGAAATAAATAACCGTTGCTACTTTGCACATTGAAAAAACACACTCTCCAGTCCTGTGTAAAAAAGACACAAACACATCAAAAACAAGCTATTTCTTAAAATATAAAACTGTGGCTATTTTCAAATTAAGCACACGTTGAGATTTTGTTCCCTGAATGTGAAGTTGTATGTGTTGTTTTGATCCAACAACCTGACCATGAAGTGGATGGGTATCTCAGTTTCAGTCCTTCGTGACAGCCTATGACCAAATCAACCTTAACACGCCCACTATGACAAGCTAAGCAGGCGTGAGCCTGGACAATGCATGGATGGGCGCCCATCATGCACAAAAGACCGGCGCAGTAGGAATTGTGGGCAGTAGAAAACAGCACGGCAACTTCCACTCCTTTCCCTCCACCTTTACAGCGTGCACTGACCAGCACGGTGAAGTTTGTTCGAATATCCGTCACGCCCCACGGGGTGGGCAGAGACCATCATCCAACAGGAGATCAAAACGTACTGTACGTGTGCATCTACGTGTGTAGTTGGATGACTACGATAGCACCCTCTCCTTGCCAGCGAACATTGTCTCAGTCATTGTGTGTCTGTGGTTGTTTTTATGATGCAGGGAAACATTTTCAAGTCTCAATGGTCTCCCAAGAAAGCCCAAAGCTTTCACTGCCATCCACGTGTGACCTCTTTCCTTCCGATACTCAGCGACACTTCTGCAGTGCCGGTAACAAAAGCCTTCATATCGATATAACCTGCACACATTGCAACTCATAATTAACTTAGCGGTGAAAAATTCCCGTGGTATTAATGGTATGACTGCCACAGTGGCGAGATGTTAACTACCTCGCCTAGTGTAGAGGAGTAGTGGAGAGTGGTGGCGTCGTGTGCGCTGTCCGGTGCGGTGACCTCACGGGACGTGGGGTCGCACGCGCTGGGCAGTGCACGTGACATCACCCCTCCGAGGGTATATAAGGGAGACCCCGTAACGTAAGCGGGGTCACTATAGGAACGGGGGAAGTAAACAGGGTGAAGAGGGAACCAGGGATAGTGAGAGGGATCAAATAGGGAGTCTGGGGAGAAGCCGGTGGTAGCCGAAGAGGTGCTTCTCTCTCCGGTCGGTGGAGTCGGCAGACTCCACGATCCGACACGAGAGAGAGAGACCGGAGCTAGCCGGCAGGGACCCAGACTCAGAGTAGGACCCCTAGCCCCTGGGAGTTGTGCACCCTGTGTAGTATTGTAGTATTGACCAAGAGTAATAAACCCTGGCGGAAGCCCCTAACCATACCTCCGTCTCCGAGTACGTCCGTCGGAACCTCTGCAGTGCCGGTAACAAAAGCCTTCATATCGATATAACCTGCACACATTGCAACTCATAATTAACTTAGCGGTGAAAAATTCCCGTGGTATTAATGGTATGACTGCCACAGTGGCGAGATGTTAACTACCTCGCCTAGTATGCAGGAGGTCGTGTATTCGATCCCGACCCTGGCGCCTGCTGCTGTATATTTGGAGTTTGCGTGTCTCTCTCCACATAGTCGCGTGGATTTTTCCGCGGGCCCTTCGGTTTTTCCCCTCCACATTTATAAACATGTGTTTCGAGTATTTAGCTGCTGTACATTTCCACATGATCAGCCACTTTGTTGAGCTATCATTTGTGGCCAGGTCGCTACTGAAAAAGAGCTAAATAGCTCAGTGGGCCATACCTTGTAAAATAAAAAAATAGTTTGAGGTTAGTTGAATTTACATATCAATGTAGAAGTACACATTTAACCAAAGCATTGACATTTGTGTTGTAGGCTATTGCGGGGTTCTGTTTTACTGTACTATGCTCCGATGTCTGTGCGCGTTGTCTTGACCAAACAACCCCCATGATGTGTACGACGCGGAGATGCCCTCATCCAGCAGTGAATTGACAATGGTGCCATACACATGTACGTGGAGAAGTACAAGTTCTAACTTTTCGTTTTCAAGTGCCGGTCGCTGCTTGAGATGATCAACAAGTCTTGGCTTGTCTGGCGTCTCTATAGCAAGAGAGTTATTTTTGTTGTTGTGTGGAGGATTTTTGCTTGAGGCTCATTTAAACCATTCCACTACATCAAGTCCAGTTTCGTCAGCCACTGCTTGAGGATTTTCCTTCCGTGAAGATATGTTTACACAACTATAGCGATATAAAGGAATGACATTAAGTAAACTCTCCGGTTGCTTGTGAAGATTTACAAGATCGTGTAATTGTACAAGATTGTGTATATGTATGTGCTTAATGCAGATCTACCATGGATAATTTTACGTTTATATTTATTCCTTTATATTACCCATCTTGTGAATCCATCTTATATTGTGACTGCGAATAGGATGGTGAGATCCTGACTCCTCTTCTGATATATTCATTTTGTTACTTGATGTAATCATTGTTTAGCTGTCCTCTCTATTCACATGTTGAGGTACATTGATGTAAGATATTTAATTTGGGAAATTCTTCGACGGAACAATCTTTCAATCTCCAGCACACATGATTTACTTTGACATGGATTATAAACATCAAGTATGACAATTACTGTGGGAAAAAATATATGAAAGGTGCATGATTTGGAATTGTACAGAGAGACAGAGGAACGCATGGATCTGAGAACAAGTGCAAATTAGAGACGTCATTGAACGTTGAGGAAAGTGAAGCGGACCTGGCGTGGACGAATCGCCAGAGGGGATGATGCCCGACGGACGAGACTGGTGACAGAATGGCAGCCAAAGGCGGGATATGCCTGTGAGGATGACCATGGCAGAGATGGAGCAATGATGTCAGCTCAGTGGTGTCGCATTCATTCTGGCTTGTGATGATGTGTGCACTGCGTGTGTGGAAGTTGTCTGTAAGTTGAACTTCTTTCACACCGTACGTAGCCAACCGCACTCATCGGAGGTGCGGGGGAAGGACAACAATCTAAACACAAAAGCAGTTCTAAAGAAATTCCTTTTCAATCTCGATTGAAAATTGCATTGCTCCAGTGGCTTCCTGATATCGGAGGAGCGCTCCACATGGCGCAGAAGTGCCTCAGGAAGCAAGCGATGCAGTGTCCGTCTTTGTTCGATGGCGAGACAAAAGCCACTGCAAGTGTTGCCTGTACATCCCCATTTTTCTCAAAATGAGCACGTGGAGCATTGTGATGTCCCCCATTCTGTACTGAAGAGGCACGAGTGGCCGGGCATAAAAGCTGCTGATGAAGCCCCCTTCATGTGCCTTGACCGCCTTGATATGTGCCCGGAAAGAGCACTCACCCCCATGGTCTTTAAGGCTAAATGGGACACCTGTGTGTCTATATATAAAAACCCTTTTAAGCCCCACGACTACAAGAGGTACTTGCAGGAGCGTTCTGCTGTCAGCCGCACAGCTCGTGTGTGAGCGGTGTGTGGGCGTGCATTCCTAGGACGTGATGACAGCCAGGAGTGGGTTCACCTGGCTTGGGATACGGCCGCTTTGAGTCGCCGTAGCCACACGTTGCACAGTAACACTGCCAAGTCAATCCCGAAAATGTACCAAGAATCATTGTATTTTCTAGAAATTCCCTGTGAATTACAGCCTAGCTTTTACAACGTCCATTGGTCTACAGGAAAATTAGAGGTCCGAGAAAACCTGAGGGATTGAAGGCACAAAGAGCTCACACTCATTATGCACACCGTGCGAGGGTTGAAATTTGATTAATTCGAGATATTTTTTTTACAATTCCATTAAACATATTGTATTTGCGCATTAGCCTAAATGTCACATTCCAGCCCTTTTTGTTAATCTGCTTCTGGATGAAGGCCTCTACACACTATCTAGTTCATGCTGTTTGCTTAACCATACTTAACCATATTTAACCATGCTTAACCATATTTAACCATGTTTAATCATACTTAACCATACTTACTCTTAGGTTTTTTCGGTAAAGTCACGTAGGTAAAAAATAAATAATAATAGAAAAAATAATAGAAATAAAATAATAAATCACGTTTCGGATGCAACACAAGCTTCCGTCTTCAGGTGGAAGAGCCACAGCACAATTGCTGTATCATACTTATATTTAACCATATTTAACCATGCTTAACCATGCTTAACCACGCCGATCAGGTACTCGTTGGTGAGAAGCAAACTCGGGTTGCCTGGTTCATGGCGCGGTGTGCTAACCACTGCACGACCACTCCACCAAATTGTCAGATGAGCTTGAAAGTTGCTGAGCAAGTGAGAAGTGCTGCCCTCTGCTGTGTGTGCACCAGAGGTCGCTTCAAGGGATCTCGGAGGTTGCTCTGTGACATCCACTTCCGTGGGCCGATCTCAAACATGAAGGCTTTTCGCACGGCTTTGCCAGAGATCTGAAAGGAAATTTAATCTCATCACATGACGCCAATGGCACAATCGGCGTGAAATAATGGAGAAAACATTACATATTTTCACGGAATATCACTTGCATAATGTATGTATATGTAGTGGCAGCGCGGATGTCACTGTGTGGTGCCGGCCCTAGAGGGGCTCGGTGAGCGCTGTCCGACGGTGCTGAGCGGCACCGCGCCCTGCGTGCAGTGCCGACCCCTACAGGATGGGGGGTGAGAGTGCCGGCCATGGTAATGGGGTTACTAAGGGCCGTGGCACTCTGGTTGACCCCGAAGGACACGTGACTGGTAAAGTCTACACGGGGCCCCCAGGTGGGGGCTAGGGGTGGTCACGTGTCAGGGTCGAGATCCTGCTCGAGGGTTCTAGAAGATGGTCGTGGCTAAGGGCGGAGCCAGCCCCGCCACGGAGGATAGAAGCCGGGTCCCCTAGAGGGACCGGCTGCTGTTGTTTATCCTGAAGAATCTACGTTCTACGTCCTACAGAGTCTCCAACACGTGGACCCGGACCCAGGCCAGGGTCCGGTCCGTCGTAGCTACTCCAGTGTAATTAGTGCAGTTGGCCTGGTGGTCCACCACCATAGGTTGTCATCTTGTTCAGGGGTAGTACCCCGTGTATTGACTTGAAGAAATGTGTTGCCTCCAAGAAGTGCGTCTGCGACTCAGTTGAACCCACGACACGTGCATGTTGAACTTGTTCTGCATGGTGTGTCGTCAACCGTGCTAATCAGAGCCGCGTAAATAATCCCAAGCTAAAATAACAGATTTTATCCAACAAATGGATGTATCGTTATATTAGTAACGCGCACACAACGTGTGCACGCAGTGAATTGAATGCAATTAGTGAGCAGGTCGCGTTCTGTTGTCTGGGCGTGATTGAATTAGCGAGCAGCGCTGAGCACGCGGGCGGCTTCTCAGCAGATGCCGTCTGGTAATGCGATAGGGGGCAGGTAATGGGATAGGGGGCAGGTAATGGGGTATGGGGCAGGTAATGGGGCCTGTGCAGCTCCCGCCACTCGATTATCCCCCTGCCCTGCTGCTGGACTCACGCGAGCCGACCGGCCTGCTGCACGTGGTGCCCTCACCCTCACCCCCACCCTCGCCCCCACCCCCCCACCCTCGCCCCCACCCCCCCCACCCTCGCCCCCACCCCCCCCACCCTCGCCCCCACCCCCTCACCCTCGCCACCGCCCCCACCCTCGCCCCCACCCCCCCACCCTCGCCCCCATCCCCCCACCCTCGCCCCCACCCCCCCACCCTCGCCCCCACCCCCCCACCCTCGCCCCCACCCCCTCACCCTCGCCCCCGCCCCCACCCTCGCCCCCACCCACCCTCGCCCCCACCCCCCCACCCTCGCCCCCACCCCCCCACCATCGCCCCCACACTCGCCCCCACCCCCACCCCGCCCTCACCACCGCCCTCACCCCCGTCTTCACCCCCGCCCTCACCCTCGCCCCCACCCTCGCCCCCACCCTCGCCCCCGCCCCCGCCCTCGCCCCCGCCCTCGCCCCCACCTTCACCCCCACCCTCGCCCCCGCCCTCACCCCCACCCTCGCCCCCGCCCTCGCCCTCGCCCCCACCTTCACCCCCACCCTCGCCCCCGCCCTCACCCCCACCCTCGCCCCCGCCCTCACCCCCGCCCTCACCCCCGCCCTCACCCTCGCCCCCGCCCTCGCCCTCGCCCCCACCCTCGCCCCCGCCCTCACCTTCGCCCCCACCCTCGCCCCCGCCCTCACCCTCGCCCCCGCCCTCGCCCCCGCCCTCGCCCCCGCCCTCACCCCCGCCCTCACCCTCGCCCCCACCCTCGCCCCCCCCACCCTCGCCCTCACCCTCGCCCCCCCCACCCTCGCCCCCACCCTCGCCCCCGCCTTCGCCCCCGCCCTCACCCTCGCCCCCACCCTCGCCCCCCCCACCCTCGCCCCCCCCACCCTCGCCCCCCCCACCCTCGCCCCCACCCTCGCCCCCCCCCACCCTCGCCCCCCCCACCTTCGCCCCCACCCTCGCCCCCCCCCACCCTCGCCCCCGCCCTCGCCCTCACAGTCACCCTCGTCGCTCGCCCTGCGTCACTTTCTCTTGGCCTCTGCATGACAGCGTGCGGTCGTCCTGCGTGACGGTGACAACAGCGGACTCCTGCTGCTGCTGCTCCTCCTCCTGCTGCTGCTGCTGCTCCTCCTGCTGCTGCTGCTCCTCCTGCTGCTGCTCCTCCTGCTGCTGCTGCGGGATGTTGAATCCACGCAGCCTCGTGCACGGGCAGTCTCCAAAGTTGTCTGGCCACGTGGAAGAGCAGGCAAAAATACCCTCTTGTAAAGGTCTTACCTTACAAGGAAATTAAGTATACGGATACAACTCATGCATATTAACACTGGAGAATTTGCACTGATGGTGCAGTAGTGTACTTGATGCACTGTCATCTATTGGCTGTATCATAGTCGTGCAAGCAGGTTTCACACGCACGGTGATCTCGGCGTGATCCACTAACCCTGTCTGCGAAAGCGGTGCTCCATCTTCCTCGTGGCCACACTGCGTGGTTCACATCGACCCAGGGTCCTGCTGCTGCTGCTGCTGCGAGGTGCCAAGACTTTCATGTTGCACCATAATTATAGTACAAGTCGCTGATTTATCCTGCAAATTCACCCTAGAGTCCAACGACTCGTTTGTTGTGTGGATAATCCTACCACGTATCGCTCTTTATACATGTGGGAGGAAATTGGAGTGCCCGGAGAAAACCCTCTCGTACGATGGGGTACACACACTCTATCCCCCTTACAGATGGAAACTGATGGAGTTTAGTCCACTTGCTGTACTGCCTGGCCAGTCAGGGTTTGACGACCTCGACTCGCACGGGAAGGGAGTTAGGCAACAACATCTGTGTGACTCACCAACCCCTGGCCCACTCCACGGTGTTGGATTACAACCCTTTCCGTCGCCACCACGGCACCAGCCCCACGAGCATGCCGCACACGAGGTCGGCTGAGTACGTGCCGCGTGTAGACGGGGAACTAACGGGCTCGCGTTAATCTCAGATTATGGGCACGCTGTGCGGAATGAAAATGTTATTTTGTGTGCGCCTGGCACGTAGCAGCGTGGACATCTGGCGGAGGATAAAAGTTCACGCCCAGTCCCGTCCCTTTGTGCGATATGCATCCTCTTGGCGATGTGCACACAAACTTATTGTGCTTTGCTGTGGAGTACGTGTGTGTGTGTGTATATAGAGTTATCTCCCTGCACATGTAGATAAAACATGTTTTACCCCATCACTCCATTGGCTTTCCAAACCAATATTAGTTTATTTTGTTTAACCAGGTGGGAACCCAACAGCCCAGGATAGTCTCATTAACAGGGGGTGAACTCGTATGAAGCAGTATTTGTTGAAACAGACTGGACCGGGTTTCACATTCTGGGTCTCATCAGCAGTTGGCCTTATTAATTCATTGCTGAATTACTCGATGTTATTGGTAAGAGCATTTCATATCGAATATGGGACCTTTTTAAACACAATAGCACTGCCATACACAAACTTATTACGCGTTGCTGTGGAAAATATAATAAGAATTCCGTTCTCTCCATATAAACAAATATTTTGTCTTCCATCAGCTGACGGACTATTGGCTTCCCACACTAACATGAACAACTTCGGACTTTTTCATGGTAATGGAATAACATGACGGTTAACATGATTTATCTTCATATTAGTGCAATTGCAATATATATATATGCGTGTAGCATTGTCTCGCTTGCCATGTGCAGAGCCGAGGTGTTGTTGATGACGCAGTCCCGCTCATAGCCAGCATCAACGGCGAATATCTGAACTCGTCTTGAGCCTCTTCTAGGTAGACTCGGCCTCAAATGAATACCCAGCACAGTGTATACGCATCGCCACTGGGAGATGAAGGCATGCCGCACGGCCACGCTGTCCCCTTGTGTGCCATTCTGGCTAACAGCACTTGCCCCAACAGCCTCTGAGGGCTATACAGGGGATCTGTGCCTTTGTGTTTGTCACGCATGCATAAATGAATGTGTACCATTCACTCGTCAATCTAATTATAATCTTAATACTGTCGTGTTTTGTGAGATCTTTCCGAGTGATATTATCTCAGGTGTAAATTAAATCGCAAGAGGTGACTCGCCACGGCTTTTCATTATTGTCTGTAATGTGAATGTGCATTTACTTAAATAATTTTCTATATTAATAGGTTCGCTCGCACGACTAACTAAATGATTCACATTGGCTAATGCTGGTGAACATATACACTTTGTACAGCGGCACAAGTGTATATGTTAATCGACATGATGGTGCAGTGTTGCCATAATAACGACGATCCCGTTGTGCCCTGGTCGGCAGTCGTTGTGCTGCGAGGCGCCGTCGCAATCCAATTCCCTGCGCACGTTTACCGGCACCGCTCAACAGAACAACGCTACGCGGTCAGCTTGACATGTCTGACTATCTTAAGGCTATCTAATCATCATCATCATCATAACGCTATTATTGATAGCAAGACGATGTTTGTTTTCATCATCATCTGAACGCAATCTCATCACACCTTACCTTATTTGAGAAACCACCATAATAACCTAATGGACTGAGGGGAGCCGGCAGGAGTCATTCATTACCGCCAACAAAGGAAAGCCGATAGATAGACTAGGATACCCCAACAGCGTTGTCAGACGGCTAGCACTGCATTACACAATTGGTTTAAGCTGTTCAAACATCAAATGGGTACAGAGTGAAGTGTTCGCGTGTGTTTTATCATCATCATCATCATTGTGAGCCATGGTTTATGCACTGCTGGAATAACGCCTACCCAAGCGGCCGCCACCTTTCACAATCCTACGATGCAATAATCCACTTGGCGCCTGGATACGAACTCGCGAACTCGTAGCGTCGCCGCATTTCCTCGCTGTGCCTCCCACTTGCTTCGTACAGGATGCAGCTTAACAACATCGTTGCCATCAAACTGGACAAACGCCGTGTTGGCCTCCGTTTCATGGGAATCCGCCTCAAGGCCCATTTCCCCATGAAACCAACATGCGGAAAGGAACGAGTATGTGCAGCGATTACAAACAGTGGAGCAATGGAACGAGCGCTGAGCTCCACCATTCATAGGCGGACTGCCGGCCGTGTTTGCGGACCATCGGCCGAATACATCTTCTAGAGCTTTCCACGTGTCCCCCCCCCCCCCCCCCGGCTCGAGACGGCCGTGACCCACCTGTCCGTTGCCAGCTACTCGGGCTTCCCCTTCATCTCGCGGGGCTCGAGAGTGAATGTCTCGTTGTTGACTCTGGCGGCGAAGTGTACGCTCGCCTCTTTGTGGGTCATTAGGCACGCTTTGGTTTTCTTGGGATTGACCTTGCACCTGCATTGCATTTTTTTATTAAAGGATTACCAGGTAGAGTAACGTGTTCTTATTTGTGCCATTTAGAGAGCGGCGATGTTGTATTCTCTTGAAAGGTTTGATTGAATTTTATCTTCAAGAGAGACCTGCTTTCGCACCAAATCACATCTTTAGTACATTTTGTTTTTGGACCACTGTCATAGCTGAAGGTCCAACGTAGTCTGCAGTGGTTCTGCAGCAGCAGGGGTTGATGTTGCGATGTTAGATCCCGGTTGAGTGATTTGGATGTTTCGCCTGTTTGGGAATTATTGTTTTGTGGGCAAGAAACGAGAAAACTGGAACATTAACCACATGTACAAGAGGGGATAACTGAGACGTGACGGCAGGTTTGAGCTAACATTGTTGGTCTGTCTAGATTTTGTGAAAAACTCAGCTCTATTGTATATGTAGCGAGTGAATTACCTGTTTACAAATAAGATGTGGACTTCCGTGCCAAAAACATACCTCTGTGTTGTTGTTGTGAACATTGTTTAAATTATCGGGGTTTCAATTTTCAGTGATTTAGATGTTGGAGTGCACATTTATCATATTTAATAAATATAGACATATTTGATTGATGATTATTATGGTTGTGTTATTTGTAGGCGGTAATACTGATGACACTTGTGTGATTGTAATAATTATGAAGCTGCTAATTGTTTTTCGTGACAACAGCGTTAATGAACCTATTGACAACCCTTCATGACAACAGCTGTAATTGTGGCAGGATGCTGCCGCAGTCGTATCGTGGTGAGCGCACGGGACTTGCAAATCCAGAGGACGCCAGTTCGATTCGACCTCCCGGCACCGGCGTTGAAACCACGATGCACGTTTCTATTCAACTCCACCGCCTCTGTGCGCCCAGCAGTATAAATGGGGACACCGCAGTTATTGCTTTCGCCGGTCCTTGGTGGTGGGGTAAAGTGTGGCTACTCACACCTCTCCAAAGACATCTGGAGATGTTCACTAGAGCTGCCTCGAGTGGAGGCCCTTCCGCCAGCGGTGGCGTGAGCGAGCAATTGAAGGGCTGCGCCTTTACCGTGTTTTGTGCAATGTGTCCGCGATGCAGATGAATCCGAGCGATCTCAGCCCAGCGTCACGTGCTCCTGGAAAGACAGCGTCGTCGTAGCGAGTCCGCTCACCCCGAGCGACAACGGCGGGGTCCTCGGCTTCGACGACGATGGCAGAGCCACTGCCGGCAGAGCTGACGACGATGCCCAGGCCGAAGCCACCTTGAGAGCGAAGATGGAACGATTCTACGGGTCCATCGCTGAGAACGGCAGGGAAGAGGTGCAAGAGTGTCGACGCCAGCAAGACGATCCGCAGGCACCGCAGCGCCCACAGCGGCCGCAGCGTCGGACCCCGCGGCAGCTGGGAGAGCAGCCGCCGTGGCCCGCCATGGAGGAAGGGCCGTACCCCATCCACGCCTGCCCCTGGGCCGAGACGGCACCGGCGGAGGCCGCGCGGGTGCGCTCGGCGCTGCTGGGAGCTGCGGCCGCCCTCGCCTCGACAGGAGATCGTCCGTACGCGCTGCGCTCGGTCGCCATGGCGAGCCTCGTCCTGCGAGCCCACGGCTGTGGCGCCTTCACGACACCGGGGTCGCGCGATCGCGCCGTGCCCGGCCTGGCAGGCCCCGTCGTAGACTGGGTGCTGGGGGTCTTGGCTTCGCGGGGGAGCGGGGATGGGGAGTAGAGGGACGCGTCCCATGGCACACGGGATTAAGGACTGGGTGAGCAGAAAATGTCAAAACTGAAGTATTTTTATTTCACCAGGCAAGGCCCACTGAGCTATATAGCTTCTTTTTCAGATGCGACCTGGCCACAAATAATAGTTCAACGAAGTGGCTTATCACGTGGAAATGTATAGCAGCCAAATACTCTAAACGTATGTTTCTAAATGTGGAGGGGAAAAAACCAGAGGACCTGGAGGGAAATCCACTCGACCACGGGTAGAGAGACAAGCAAACTCCAAATATACAGCAGGCGTCAGGGTTGGGATAGAACCCACGGCCTCCTGTGTACCTGGCGAGGTAGTTAACATCTCGCCACCGTGGCCTGCTTGTATTGTCAAGTTCCCCCTAGATGAGACGAAGCAGCCGAGGTGGAAAAGGAAATGCACACAAAGGGGGTGGCGGCAAGCGAAGATGATGTGATGACGTTGGATTATAACAATTGAGTGAGGTTGGCAGCAGCTGAGTCAGCCTATGGGTAGTCCTGTTCGTATGTATGGCTTTCACCTAGCAGGGCTGAAGAGAAGTGGGAGATAGGTACACAGCTGTCGGCAGTGTTTCTTTACAACCAGGTGAGAACCATTGAGACGGGCGTGCAATTCATCAGAGACCGAGATAATACAATGGAAACGTACTAAATATACAGCACTAATGAAATAAAGTTATTGTATTTTAATATTTACAGTAGCTTTGCATAGTAGCTGCTGGATGGACGCACCCATGTGAGTCATGGGGAGTTGTTTGCCCGGAAATCAGGTCGCAAGTTCGACAAACACTGCGCCACTGCTGCACATTACCCAGTGCACATGGCAGAGTCAGTAATGCCGAGTCAAATGGTAGAATCCTTTGAACAAAGAATACTGTGGTGAAACGACCATTTTTAATCATCATAGTGTATTTTAATAGTTTTGATGTATTTTTAAATAGTTAATGAACTTTTTTACACATTACATTTGTACAAAATTGATAATGATGACGATGAAAATGTATTTCCATAAAGTGTGTAGATGCATGAAGGTTGTGTTAGGTGCCCCATGTAGTTATATTTCAACACGAGTGTGATTTTAAATCTTTGTGCATACCTCCACATTGCGGCCCCCACCTCGACGGACGTCACCTGCCCTGGGATTCCTCGGATGCTCCGAGCTCGGTGCTGACCCTGGTCGCCGACCACGGGAAGCCGATAATGCCACGGGGCAGGCGGCTCACGGCCTCATTTCGTGACCGATACAAAACACGCACCTTGATTTACCGTGAGAGCCGGGCGCTGGTGGAAGAGGCCGGGTGACCCTGATGGATGTCTAATTGCTTCATCGGGTGAACAAGTGGAGCGTGATTGAAATGCTGTCGTGCACCGCCCACACACTCTCCATCGTTGTTCGGTTTTGTGCCGGCAGAAGATAATACCGCTGCAAGCTCTTTTATTGCATTAATGCGACGATTTTAGATAACGTGTTCCAAGTGAAGCAAGCTCTGCATATCTCAGTCGTGGTCGATAATGATGATATTTTTACGATTATATTAATTTTACGGCTGTTACGATGATGTGAATTTGCAGGAAGCGTCCTTTTGCTCGTAATGAATTGATGTAATGTATTTTCCACTGCTTTGTAATGAAATAGCTTCGATTAGCCCAGGCTACACAAAACGCATGTGCGCTGTAATATACATGCATGGCTAAACATGCGCAGTGTCGATGTCTTGTTGGCTACACATATGTTTGGAAATTAATAAATTGATGCATGCATATACACCGTGCATATGTATTCATTTATTGCCTCTAATCCAGTGTGCAGTGTCATTTGGGGGCTGTTATTCATGGGGGGCGCCACGTCGCCAACCGCTGAGCACGGTTGGCCACGTACGCTTCGAAAGAAGTTCAACATGCGGCACATTTATGTCTAGTAGCCCAGGAAGGGCGGGGGGGGGGACTAAAATATGTTGAGCTTAACACGTAGTAGGCTTGCACGATCAATATTATTCATAAAGGTTTGTGGGTTAGATCGTGTAAGTATAAATGTGTCCGAACCCTCCACCACCCGACACAGCCAGTAAGGTTGGTCACGTGACAAACCTTACTGGCTGTGTCGGGTGGAGGAGGGTTACGACGCATTTATACTTACGTGATCTCACCAAAAAACCTTTATTATAAGATATATCGAGTTGGATGAAGATGCTTAGCTCCTGTTTAAAAGTTGGAGGGTGCAGCTTTCCCCCACCTTGCTCTTCCTCGTGTTCCCACAACCATGACCTTATCACCGGGGTAGCAACCCTTCTATTGTGGAGGGCCGATTCAGAAACACCCTCGTGCGGGCCACACATTGATGCACGCAGCTGAGCCACCTCTTGTCATTGCAAGGGGCCTTCGCAGCGACATTAGTAACTTGAGCGTGCCAAACTTCGAACGTGTAGCCAGCTCGAAGAATTTGTCCCGCTAGTATCCGAGTAGTGCGGATAGGTTGCTTGCAGTGACGGATTGTAGCCACGGTGGCTAAAAGATGTTCACTACCTCACCTGGTATACAGGAGGTTGTGGGTTCGATCCCGACCCTGACGCCTGCTGCTGTATATTTGAAGTTTGCATGCTCTGCCCTTGGTTGCGTGGATTTTTCTCCGAGTCCTCCGGTTTTTACGTCCACATTTAGAAACACGCGTTTAAGGTATTTGGCCGTAAAGCATTTCCAGATGATAAGCCACTTCGTTGAGCGATCATTGTGGCCAGGTCACTTCTGAAAAAGATCTGTATAGCTCAGTGGGCCTTATCTGGTAAAATAAAAACTAGTTTAGTTTTAGATTTATCTCATTTACGAGCCGTATGTAAGCGGTAGGCCTCGTGTGACCTCGGGTCGTATGAAACGAAGTCGGGGGCCGCGTTGCAGCTCGTAGATTCCCCGCTACTGTCCTGTCATTGGCGCCCCCCCTCTCCTCCTCCTCCCAGCCCTCACCACCACCACCCTCCACGCCTCCCCCATACCCAGCACCCCCTCGCAGCCCGCCACGCGCCTCCTGTGCGGCCACGTGACCGCGTGTTCGCTCATATAAGCGCGAAGCCGGATCGCGGAGGTTTGCTGCGCTCCACTCATCGCCACCACCACCACCATCAGCAGGCACGCCATCACCGCATCGCCGTCATCCCGCCGCCTTCACCCCGTCTCCATGTAACCTCCACCCAAGCGCAAGTCGTAGCTACGCGCACACGCACACTCACACACACTCACACACGCGCACTCACTCACACACTCTCTCACTGCACAGCGGCAGCCGTGGGTCGGCTCGTCGTGTCGTTGTTGCTACTCTGACGCCCGTGCGTGATGCACCTCGGCGTGCCTGGGGACGGACGAGTCGGAGGAGGAGGAGGCATGGCTCGCTTCGGGAGCAGACGGCCGTGTCGCGACCGACTGCGTGTGTGGCTCTGGCTGGCTCTGCTCGCCTGTGCCTCGCCGGGTAAGATTCGAGCGCTCTCATTCACGATGGTGGGCCGGGGTGAAATTGGAGCATCGTCGGCAAGGCAGATTCATTTTGTTTGATCAACCAGCACATGCATGCATGCAATGCGCGAGTATTAAATGATTTCAAGAATCCGCATGTGTTATGTAACCGTCCGTATCCAAAGCTTGAATTCTCGTTGAATGTGCAACCACCCCCACGGGTCTCTGGTAGACTCGGAGGGAGCGCGTTGACCAATAGCCACAGCCATATAGGTACACTCGATGTGGTGTGCCGGTTGCTGAGTAAATGCTCCTTGTTACTAGGCCCCGATAGAACCAGGTTGACATGAAGAAGCCCTGGTGGTAGCACGAGCCTTCGTGTAACACACGCCTCGCGCTTACCTCGCTAGATCGCCACCCAACTCTTGTGCCGTTCTGAGCTTAATTGGTCCTCGCAAACAGCACTCGGTCTGGCAATCTGTGCAACTTAAACTTGGGTGAATTTGTTTATGTATTGACTTGTCATACGTACGTACGTGCAAATGTATGTGTGTGTGTGCTATTATGTTATATTGCGTAAATGCTAATGCTTTATCTCTTGTCTATCTGATACCTGGCGTTATATTTAGCATAAGCAAAGAGGTTCAAGAGAGGTTTGTCTCACGGTGCCGCTGTAATATAATCCGCCCCCAAGCGCGTGCCTCCAATGTTAAAGGCTCGCGGGTTTCAGCACCACGGACAGCGCCTGCCCGTCCGTGATCGCCAATGAGACTGCACGCGTACAGTCGATGACGATCGCCCGTGTCGCCTGTGTAGACTGTCTGGGAAAAGTTGTGTTTGCGAGCACCTATGAAAGCCGGCACGGCGCACAAGGGGGGTTGGTGTGGGTCCAGTACCGATGTCTACGGCTCACACCATGGTACTCGTTTAAGACTGAGTCGACCGCGTAGAGACCCTTGTACGAGTTTTGCGGGCACGCTCTACCTGTGTTGGCCGAGATCGGGAATGAAACGTGGGTCGCCGGGTTTGTAGCGCCGTGCGCTAACCGCTATGCCACCGAACAAAGATCCCCCGTATAGCCTTAGCAGACTGCTGGGGCAAGTGACGCTCAGCGCCACCAGACCGCACACACACACGCACACACACACGCACACACGTACACACATGCACACACACACACGCGCACACACACGCACACACGCACACACATGCACACACACGCACACACACGCGCACACACACGCACACACATGCACACACACGCACATACACGCGCACACACATGCACACACACGCGCACACACACACACAAGCACACACATGCACACACACGCGCACACACACTCATACACGCACACACGCACACACACGCACACACGCACACACACACGTGCACACACACACGCACACACACGTGCACACACACGCGCACACACACGCGCACACGCACACACACGCGCACACACACGCACACGCACACTATATGCGATGTGTGCTTCGTCCTCGTTGCAGAGTGACTGCCGCTAGCGCCTGGAGCCCGATCCTCGTTTGATAACTCGCGGCTCGTGCCAACGCGGCGACCTTGCGGCGTGAGCACCTCGCCCGCCGTCGCCTCGCCTCGGCGAGAGCTCCATCGCGTTTGTCATTCCGGCTCCACGTCCTCCCGCTGCCATTCAGTCTGTTTACGTTTGATCGCGTGTTGTGAAACATTAGACTTGAACAGATGTAGAAAGCTCGGCGTTATGTGAACCTCTCGGATCCCGAACTCGCCGTGCGCGTGCAGAGCAGCGATTGTCTCCCCGGCGTTACGGAGGTGGGGGGCACGGGGGGGGCACGGGGGGTGGGGGGCACGGGGGTGGGGGCACGGGGTGGGGGACACGGGGTGGGGGACACGGGGGTGGGGGGCACGGGGGGTGGGGGCACGGGGGTGGGGGACACGGGGGTGGGGGACACGGGGGTGGTGGACACGGGGGGGGCACGGGGTGGGGGACACGGGGGGGGCACGGGGGTGGGGGACACGGGGGTGGGGGGCACGGGGGGTGGGGCACTCTGCCCTATGAACTCAGCCGCATGAGTTCCATTCCTGGTCAAGCTCGCACACGATCGGATCGGCGCAGTGAGATCTGAACCATTCCTGAGCCATTCTGCACCCCGCAGGCCGCCCCTCCAGTCCTCCCGCCTCTCCCCTCCCCACCTCTCCAACCCCCTCTCCCACCTTCCCTTCACCCCCCCCCATCTCCGATTATCACGGTTGGCTGTGTACGGTGCGAAAGACGTTCAACATACAATCTGCGTTGACCAGCGTGTTGGTGAAGTAGCGGTCAAATACCGCCCACGTGACCAGCACGGCGTGCATTGACAAGGGGCTATTAATCATGATTATTGTGAGGATGAAAGTGTGACCTTTTCAATGTCGTGGTAGCAATGCCTCAGTGTTGCCTGCGGTGTCGCTGCGTATTCATGACGCAAGGCTGCGCATTGTTCCCCACCAGCGTTCGCCTTCCCTGCACCAAGCAACATCGACACCATCAGCGACAAGGTACGGCCCCCCACGATTTACTGAGACACTGGAATAATAAGCCACAGTGTAATACTCGGTCCCCTTTTGCCTTCGCTAAACAGTGTAAACCCCACTCATATTTTCCAAATAACATTGACGTTGTGCTATTTTTATTAAAAAATTGTCAGAGTTGAAAAAGAGAATTCTATATTTAGATGCTTTATCATTAAACATTTTAATTGAAATCAGTCGCATTTAACATAATTCTGGGTTGTTTAAATGTGGTTATTTGGTGACTAAACTGAAACTATAAACTCAGCACCCTTAAGTGCTCATTTATAATCAGAGGTGGCTGAAACCTGGATTCCAACCCAGGCTCTTCGTGGTGCAAGCGCAGTTCACTCGCTTCTTGTTCGCCGCCTGAGCCACCCAGAGCATATAAGTCACGATGCCACATTCACCTCGACTCCCTCATCATCGTTGTTCGCTCTGCATGCGCATGTCCAGGTTGCTAGCGCACTCGCGCTAAGAACCCGGCCACCTGAGTTCAATTCTCCACCGTGGCGAACTTCAGCGGCGATTATCTGAACCAGTCCTGAGCTTTCTCGAGATGAACTCCACCTTCAACTAGTAGCTGGTGCAGTGTCCAAACATCAGGACTGGGGAGACAAATGCAATCCGGCTTGTATCTGGCCACACCAGACCCCTCGTGTGCAGTATCGGCCTTAATAGGTGTTCGCTCACAGAACTCGCCTCAACAGTCTACGGCGCTGTATACGGGGAATCTTCGTCTTTCTCTTTGTGCCCAGGTGATGACCTGCATGGTTGAGGCTCTGTCAGGTGCTCTCTCAGAAGCCACGCCTCGAGCTCCCAGCGACCGCTGTCTTCGGCTGCTGAGAGAAGGCATGAACCACGGGGCGTGGGGCACGGGACACCTGATGGGGGCTATGGGAAGTTGACAGTGGGGCATGTGGCACTGGGAAAGGATCACTAATCACGGCACGTGGGCAATGATGAGTGAGACGTTTACATGCAAGGGCCTTTGTGACCCCGCTGCCTGATAAGGGTCTGCCCATGCCCTGAATATTGTGTTGAGGTGATTTGACCAGAATTCACCACGCTGCTCAATGTGGGTTAAAAGCATGGACAATATAATATTTGAAGCTTTCGTGACTGCAAGGAAAAACCTAAGAGTATGGACAATATACTTGGGAGCATCGGAATACGTAGCACAATGGATGTTGCTGCAGTATTGTGTATATAATCACCATACACATGCACTCAATCTCTCATCATATCTTGGAAGCTAAGCAAGTTGTGCCTGCTAAGTGCTATGATGGTGGACGGCCTGGAAACGCCACGTGCTGAAGGGTTGGGTTGTGAAATGGCCAAGAGATGGGAGTACAGCAATTGATTCTTAAATCCATCTGTGTTGAGTTTCGAGTAAACATGGGTGTTATCCGATTTGCTCTGGGTTCCTCCCATGTGCCAAACACTCGTTGATAGAACTGGGCAAAACGTGCTAATGCAGGACCCCCTTGAGCAGAAGGGTTTTAAGATTCAGCAAGGCTTTCGTAGGCAAATCCAGGGCATTGTTATCATTGCATAGATCATTGGATAGCAAGCAAGTCATGGGAATTGTGAAACCTGACAGGTCACGAAACGTCAGGGCCGATGACATGGGATGTGGACACCGTGAATTAGGCAGAGGTCAGGGGCCATTCGGGAAGAGATGCAAGGATTGAGATGCGAGATACTGGACATTGGACATTGAATGTGAGAATTATGGGAACGTAACAATATTAAATAGAGCTCGGGGCATCGGATGGGCCAAGCAGTTGACTTGACATGTTGTGCCCCATAGATGGCATCATGCTCTTGGCATTGACCTCTCCTGGATCTGCTCAGTGATGAAGTGTAACCTGGTGATGACTTGGTTGCAGATAAGAGGATAGCTGGCTTGCTGCATCACGAGGGAACTCGCCAGGATGGTGAAGAGGTGGAGAAGAGGAAGGCGTCTTCAGAGGAAGATTCCAAGCCGCAAGAAGATGACCAAACCAAACGCAGCGAGCACGGACACGAGGAGAAAGGGGCGTTGGAGCAGCGCCTGAAGTCCGTCTCAGAAGCACACCATCGCAGCAAGGTTGACGACGACGAAGATAGCAGCACGAAGACAGACAAGGTGAGCGCCGAGGAAGACGATTCGTCAATGAACGCGAAGCAAGGCGATGAAGCTGCAGCTCATGGCGAAGGTAAACATGAAGATGATGATGACGACGACGATGATGACGATGATGTTGACGATGCTCCTGATGCTGATGACGCTGAAGATGACGACACAAAGCAGGAGTCGGCACCCAAGCGCGGCACCGTCCACTCGGCACCGAGCGGCAAGGACTCGGCCTCGCACGAGGCTGGCAGGGGCATGGGGGAGAGCGCAATGGACGGCAAGTCCAGCAAACACAGCACAGCGCACGTGGACTCGAGTCACGGCGACGAAGAACACAACCACGGCAAAGCAGACGATGACGACGACGACGACGATAACGATGACGACGATAACGATGATGATGATGATGAAGACAGAGAAGCCAACGCGTCTGAAGGCGTCGAGCCACCGAGGGCGGCGACGTCCGCGGGGCAGTCCCGGCCCCGGCCCCGGGAGGCGAGCGAGGCCGTGCGGCAGGCCACGGAGGACGTGGAGCGCCAGCTGATGAAGATGAAGCCGCACGACGAGGACGAGGACGACGCGGCGGACGACATCCATCGCAAGCTCGACCTCGACAGCGAAGCTGAAGGCGGCGATGACGACGACGACGACGATGCCGGCGGCCAGGCGCTGGACAAGCGAATGGCCGAGAGTCCGAGCGACGAGAGGACCACGCAGTTCGAATCGGCGGAGCGGAGGCAGCGTGCCGGGAAGATGATCGCGAGGGCCGTGGCCAGATTCCGCTCGGGGCTGCGCGTCTCCTCGACTCAGCCGCACGCCTCCTCGGAGCCTTCCCGTCGCGCCCCCGAGGAACAGCATCGCGATGACGACCATGCAGACAACGACGGCGACGATGATGATGAGGAGGAGGAGGGCGAGGTGAAGAAAGGCTCCGATGCAGATGGAGATGATGGAGAGAAGATGAGTGGAAGAAGCTCTCGGCATGAGGACGATGTCAGCCGGGAAGGAATTGCAGAGGTCAGTTAACTTAATTGACGCTTGCACGTGTCGCACTCTGCATATTTGCGCCATCTGAGTTCGTATCGAGGTGGGGAAATTAAGTTAAGCACGTGATTTACATTTCATGTTATCTTGCCAAAATACCATCTTTGGATTTAACTTTATTGGATTAGTATAGGAATTCGTACATCTCTTTGGAGATGTAATAGAGTGTACTGGTGCAAATTGGGAATTCAATGTCCTCAGCGGGCATTGGCAAGGGTCGGTGTTGTAGCCACATCTCAAATGTGACGCTTGCCCACGACTCTTCCTACATAGAGGAGTTTCGTGTGAAAAAAGCCTCCGATTTCGTATTTTTAAGGACAATTTCTTATTTTGAGGGGATTTTCGTGGAAACAAAAGTGACGTCACCCGATGCCACGTGACTCCAAATTTGGTGGGGAAATGCCCATTTGTGATTTGTGGTGATGCAATACTCTCAGATCAATACGAAACAAAACTATTATGGACTATCCGAAATGTCGCGTCTAGGTGTATTATTTAGGATTAATCCAGAAATGATGAACACATTAAAACTATACTATACTCACAACCTCTTTATTTATCAGGTTAAGCCCACTGAGCTCGTAGCTATTTTTCATAGCTGACCTGGCCACACGTGACGGCTCATCGAGATGGCTTTTATCATCATCATCATCATCATAAACTTCACATGGGGATTTATAGTAGCAGCCAAATAATCTAAACGCACGTTTATACACGTGGTGGGAAAACCCGGAGGACCTGGAGAAAAATCCACGTGACCACGGGGAGAGAGAGAACACACGAAGTCGAAACACACAACAGGCATCTTTAGGATCTGGGATCGAACCTGTGTCCTCCTCCGCGCCTGCGAGGGAGATAACCTCTCGCCACATCGGATGAGTTCAGACGTAACGCAGCACTGATATCAGCCGTGGCCGGGAATCAATCTCAGGTCAGGGTGGAGTAGTCACGTGGCAGTCAGAGCACTGCGCTACGAAGCCGGTGACTGAAGCGATCTTGTGCCTCACCGAGGTCAACTCAGACGTATAATGAGCACCTGGTGTTGTCTACAAACATCTCAACTGCGGAGACGGAGGGGGACTGCGCGTAGATCTGGTCACAGCCCCCCCCCACCCCCTTGCGTCGTGCCGCCCTTCAGAGGTGTACGCGAACAGCACCACCAGCCTGTGCAAGGCTGCCAGGCATCTTTGTTTTGTCCATTGAGTTTGTTTCTTTATCTCAGTTTCTGAGCACAGGCGAAAAGGCCCCAGGGACTAGACTTCCCGCAGCAAACATCACCACTGGAAGCGCAGTAGTTAATGATGACTACAGTGTGTATGTTGAATTGAGCAAGGTTATTGTTGCAAGAACTCGGGAGGGAATTCCAAAGCCGAGCAGTGCGAGATTAGAAGCGGAACGAGAAGTGTCGTGCCCTGCAGTGTGGTGGTGGTGGTGAATCACAATATGGTGGTGGTTAATGACGGTGTGGTGGTGAATCACAGTGTGGTGGTGGATGAGACGACACAGAGCTGTGTCTGGCAGACCGAGCCCTCCACACGGGTGAAGTTCAATGCGGAGGCGTCGCCATGGCGTTGCGGTCGTTGTTGTGGCCGTCCAAGTCAAAATGCGTCGCCTCCCTGTGCGCAGAGGGACGAGCTGGAGGGCATGCAGATGGAGCTGGAGACGATCGCGCACAAGCTCCTGCAGCTGAAGCGGCGCGGATGACGGCGCCGCGGGCACGCAGCTCGCTCGGCAGGGCGGTGTTGGTCTCTGCACGAGCACCGGTGGTCCCAGGGATTCGTCTCTCGCCCAAAATTGTCCAGGGCCCTTCTGAGCACCGCCGCCCGGCCATCCGCCCTCCGCCACGGTCGCGATGAGATGTTAACTCCCTCGCCTGGTATACAGGAGGTCGTGGGTTCTATCCCAACCCTGACGCCCGTGTATTTGGAGTTTGCTTGTCTCTCTTCCCGTGGTCGTGTGGATTTCCCTCCGGTTCCCCCACTCCACATTTAGAATGAACATGGCGCGTTCAGAGTATTTGGCTGCTATAAATTCCCACGTCATGGCAAGCCACTTCGTTGAGCTATCATTTGTGTTAGCCGGGTCACTTCTGAAAAAGAGCCGCATATCTCAGTGGGCCCTACCTGGTAGAATACTTTAACAAATAGTGCCAGTTTCTGTTCTGCCCCCTTGACAGCCGTTTTCACGACCGGTTGTCAATGGGGAAGTGATGGGAGCTGGGGTGCGGGGTGGGGGGGCAAATCTATGTTCTGGACCTCCGACCCGTAACGCTGCGGCTAAAGTGACCCCCCCCCCCCCGGGTGCGGCCGCTAACTCCAAGCGGCGCCCGAGAGAGGAGCGCGCCGGGGGCTCGGGGCTCGGGGGGAGGAGGGAGGGGGGAGGGGCTCGGCACCCAACACCAGACGCGGGCGTTGCCGCGAGGTCAGATGCGACGTCAAATTGGCGATGCGGCGATCATCATCATTGCGATATCAGCTTCCCATAAGCTTGTGATTGTGTTTCACCATTACTATCGCTCTGCTTTTGTAGTGTGCTGTAGTTAAGGTACAACTCAAGATCACTGTAGGGTTCGTTAACGGTAGTTAACTCAATATTAGCCTGCCCGAATTAGTCCTATAATCTAGCAGGCGCCTCGATGTCAGTTACACAACATTACTTAAACAATTCGAGGAACTAAGGAAAACAAATCGACAGCGATGTTATACGATCGCCAATCTGCCAATTCCTAAAAAAAAATATTTTGCAAAGCTATTATTTAATGGAAAATGTAATGGATAGTCATATTTCTATTTTAAAAGTTTGATTATTGAGGGTAATTTTATTATATTTCACAATTGTTCAGGAAATCGACAAATGTAACCACACACAAAAATCGGGAGCGCTGATAATCGCGATATAACGATATTTAGCAAAAACAAAGTGTGCGGGGTGCAACTACGGTGGATCTTGTGTGGTACGTAGCGTCCATCCCAGCGTGGCGGGGCCGCGGCAAATCTTAGCCACGTGAGGCCACGCGGGGCCACACGAGGTCACGTGAGGTCACGTGGGGCCACGTGGGGCCACGTGGGACCCATGAGGCCACGCGGGGCCACGTGGGGCCACGTGAGGCCACGAGAGGTCACGGGCGTCCTCTGGGCCACACGCTTCTTGACGCCGCCGAAACGCAGCTTGCGCATTCCTTAATCAATGCACATATATATATACTATCACTATTGCCGGAAAGAGATAAATAAAAGAAGAAAAAACACATAAGCAATTATTTATAGAATCGATAGTTATATTTTAAAGAAAAAAAACCTGAATGTACGCTACCTATATATTACCTGAGCGCTTTGCTGTGGCATTAAACATTGATGCGGAAGAACGCGGGAGTGGTTTTGTCTGAGAGCGGTGACAGCCGCCTGCAGTTGCTCTACAACAGTGGCATGCGCTCGGAACAATCTTCCACTCTCGCTGCGGTGGAACTCCCGCCATGACCGCAAAGCTGGGGTTGCCACCTCTACGGTTCAACAACAAAATAACCGGAGGCCCATCGCGAGAAGAGTGATGAATAGTTGACAATACTGGACGAGGGGAGAACTCCGGGTACCTTACTGCGTTGTCTTGAGTGGGGCACTGTTACATAAGCGGGAAGGATTTCTCCACAAGATAATGAATGTTCCTGGGTAAATCCAGAGAGGTGGCAACCCAGCTACCATGAGCCGACTTTGTGTACTGCTGAAGAACCATTCCACGCTGACGCTGCTGCGCCACACTAGGAATGTCGTTGTTGTGATCATTGTGGCCCGCCATTTTCGATCCACTGCTAGATGAAGGTCCCTGCTATGGTGGCGTGAGCTCTAGCTGGGCTATGAAGTGTGGCCCTCTCTGCTGAATGCGTATCGCTCTTTCTCGCCTTGATCACCCCCTCGAATTCTCTCCGTCAGCCACTATTTTTATTCTCTGCGTTTGACCTCCTAACCACTCGCCTGGCTGCTGTTTACAGCAGGGACAATGCTCTGTCCCAGTCTACGCTCGGGCCTGGCGAGAGCGAGCCTCGACCTCGACGTTGACATTCAGCAGAGACCACGCGGCCCACAGTTTGTGTCCCTTCTGCATTGAAAACTTCCACACAAAGAACGCGTTTGCCAAGGAAACCTTCCGATCGCTCACAGCCCCAATGCCTTTTGGTAAATTAGTCGAACACAGCGGTGCCTCTGTTTCATTTAAATCAACTCCGCGTTCTCTGTGTTCTCATCCGCTGGGAGACGCAATGCGTCGAGAGACACCGTTAATTAGACGAGAAATAACCCCCTCCCCCAAACAATCATACAATTTAATTTGCACTGCATTGTATGATTGTATATTCAGCCATACGCATGCACCCTGGTGTAAATGCAGCATTTCCATCTGCACCTTACTGGGAATGCTGCTCAGCTGTACAACCAGCGCCCTCTTGGAAAGTCGCGTGCGGGTGTCGCTTCGCCGTCGACGTGGAGCGCGCACGTCGCCACGTGGCGCAGCTCATGTGCGGCGATGACGCGTGGCGCTCCATCCTCGCAATCCGGGTGAGCTGGAGCGTGCCCGGCTGAACCCTCGCTACGACTCGCTTAGGGTGCGTTTTACTGCCGTGTGACAGCCACGTTGTGAATTCTGTTCACCTCGTTTTATTCCTCTGCCTAGAAGCAGGCATCGCCGTCGTGTTTGCGCTCCTTCTCTGTTAGCTGTAAGACAATCACACACGCAGCGTCATCAGCTGGTGACGCGGGGTTCCCTTTCGATGATATCGCTTCAAGTGGAATGTTCGCACGTGGAGTCCGTGACTCGCACGTGGACACACACAGCGCCAGACATCCCGCCGGTCCGCCACCACTCGAGTCGTCAATGCTCGAGCGGTGCCCTTTGCTTTGTGAGTGCACAGCGCTCGTGTCGACTCACTGCTGGGTGGGGCTCTCACGACACCGTGCGCGAGGTGGGGGGTCATCGAGCCGTACTTCACCACGCTGCTCGGTGCGGGGTGGTGCCAGAGGAGGGCATTCGACGTGGACACGCAGCAGTGCAGACCCACACAGGTTTAGCGTCACTCTCCCCTCGACTGACTGCCACGGAGCCGCGCAGCCTATAACACCTGCTATTCACAGCGGTCACCCATCCAACAATGCCCGGTGCACAAGCCCCACTTAGCCTCACAATGCGGCCTGATTTGGCCAGAGACTGCAATTATTGACACTGTCAGGATGAACGCAATAAGCTTCTCAACTGAGTCTCTCGTAGCATCGTGTCACTTTAATTGGCTCCCACCGGGTCGTCACCTCGGGTGGTACCGAAGGGCGCTCCAGCCCAGCAGGACCCACGTGGACAGCCCCGTGCAGCACTGACGCTACAGACAACGCACAGACCAAGGCTGAGTTCAAGATGCAAAGTCAGATGTGAACCCGACACACGCCCACACGCACACATATATATATTCGATGCATATATCTTGATTTTAATCTTTCCTCGTTTTACTTCCCTTGTGCCATTTGAGGAATAAACATTAGCCACGGTTCTTGTTCGTCAATGTCATATTGCATTCCGGGTTTGAGACGTGACATTGATAGCACCGAGTCACAGGGCTGGACTGGACTGGTCGTCCAGAGAGGTCGTCGGTTCGATTTGACCTCCCGGTGCGGCAGCTGAAATAATCGGGCAGGGATTATGAATCCCCCCACTCTCGACATCTAAAGTGTGGTGGGGTAAAGTGTGGGTACTCCCAGACATCTCACCAGTGTGGAAGCGCCACGGTGGCTAGGAGATGTTAGCTACCTCGCCTGGTGTGCAGGAGGTCGTGGGTTCGATCCCGACCCTGACGCCTGCTGCTATATATTTGGAGTTTGCGTGTCTCTCTCTCTCTGTGGCCGCGTGGATTTGTTTCCGGATCATCCGGGGTTTCCGCTCCACATTTGGAAACACGCGTTTAGAGTATTTGGCAGCTATAAATGTCCACGTGATAGCCCACTTCGTTTAGCTCCTGAAGAAGAGCGCGATATCGCTCGGTGGGTCTTACATGCTAAAATACATTTTATTAAACTCTTAGCAGTATTTAGTGCGGTTTTATTCATACCATGGTGGTCAGATGCAAACTAATGAACGTGTGCTTCGTTTTTTTGGGTAAATTCAGTTTCTCTTTCATGCAGCAATCACCAAATATGGATTCCAAGCGTGACCTTCGTGAAAAATAACTTTCAGACTAAAATCCAAACTCTCCTGGATAAGTGATGCACACACACCGCTTTAAACATAAGCACGCAGCTGGCTCTGATCCCACGAGCTTTTCTCACAGCCAGATTCCAACTGCTGCATTAAATGCCCACGCTGAGACAAAGACAACGATCCCCCGTATAGCCTGCAACAGACTGTTGGGGCAAGTGCGAGCACCTATGAAGACCGGCACAGCACACGAGGGGGGGGGGGGGTGGGTGGCCAACACCACGCCCGGTCGCCTTCGTCTCCCCAGCGGCGATGTTTACTACACCGCACCAGGTACTCATTTGAGGCTCAGTCGACCTAGGGGAGACCCAGGACCGGTTCAGATAATCGTCACTGTTGTTAGCCGTGAGTGGAAATCGAACCCGGGACGCCAGGTTCGTCGCGCACTGCGCTAACCACTACACTACCGCTCCCCACCACGCTGAGACAGACACACACACACACATGTTATGCGTGTAAGCATGAGCAGACACATTCATCAGGCAGCTCAGCACAATTTATTATTCAAACGACAACACAGATTGCGTGCCCAGATGCGGCGAATGAGATCTGCGCCAACAGAACGACAACACGAGCGAGAAGTGGGAGATGTTAAAGTCAGTGTCAGCTTGATGTGCTTATCCAAAGCACCGTCAGGTCTCGTTACCATCGATGATGTAAGCGACTGTCATTGCGCAAAGAAGCGGGCTGAATGGGGGTGCTCTCTGAGCTCGAGACGGAAGAAGGCTGCGGTGGTCGCGATGGATGAGACGGGGTTGGAGAGGCGAGGTGTCAGAATGAATTTGAAATCTCCCAGAGCCACGCAATCTGTCTCCCCACTCACCAACTCCTTCCCTGCCTCTCTCCATCGCACACCCAGCTCCGAAACGTACACGCGTTATGTGCGATTTTATTATAATTTATGTCGATGCCACATTTTAATACTGGCGAAAGGTATTTAATTCATGGCCCAAAAAGGTGACGTAGAAAATAATTGTGCATGTATAATTCTTGTATGTACTGTATGTTAGTATGGGATGCATGTGTGTAGATATGTGTGTTGGTATAATTGTTCATATGTACATTACGTATATATGTAGGAGTGTATAATATACAAACTTGGCAGGTGGGTATGTTGATGGGCAGGTGGGGAAGAGGTAGGTGGGTGAGTTGGTAGGTGAGCAGATACAGGACGGCTGTATGAGTCGGAAGGTCGGGGGAGATGTAGGGGGGTGGGCAATGCTGTACAGGACGGCACGGCCATCATCGCATTGTCCACACGCAAGTGCTGTCTACTCAATTTGTCCAATATGTAAATTGGGGCTTTCGCAATCTTTGTGTGACGACACAGTGGCTACCAGCGCTGTCATTGCCACGTGGCACTGACCCATCGGGTCTTAGACAGCGGCGAGTCGTTAGTTCCACCACATCTGAACCCGACGCTGATCGTGACCCACGTGATGAAGCTGATCATCTGGTAACGCCCTCCGCATTGGCAGCGGTGCAAAAGCACAAATCGCAGAACAACAACAAAAACCCAACACGGGCACCGAAGAAGGGCCATCGCCCGAAACGTCACCTATAATATACCTCCATTATAAGGGCCACGATGCTAGTGACAAACGCGTTGAGTGTGTTGGTTTTCGTGTGCGCGCGTGTGATCCGCAAGAGGCGGTGGGTGGGCAGTTGCACTGCGCACGCTCGCCCATTCACTCCCTCGCTGTTGATTCACAATCTGCCGCCGGGCACCTGGTGCAGGTGCCACGTGACACCTGGTGTAGGTGTCACGTGGCACCACGAGGTTGGTGGAGCTCGTGGCGCGTCTCCCCACGCGCTCTCCTGTGGGGGGTCTCGTGCTCGCGAATATCACTCAACGCCAGCTGCCCAAGCCAGGCTGTATAAAAGTGTGTGTGTGTAGGTCTCTGGCGTGCGCGTGTGTGCATGTGTGTGCGCATGTGTGTGTGCGCGTGCGCGTGTGTGCATGTGTGTGTGTACGTGTGTGCGCGTGCGTGAGTGCGCCACGCCGCGTGTGACGCCGCAGGAGAGAGGGGTTCGGGTGTTCTCGCTCGCGGGCCTGCGGCTCACAGCTCGTCCTTGGCGAGCTTCAGCACGCGCTTCATTGAGTCGAGCAGCACGGTCTCGTCCCCGGCCTGGTACGCGTACAGGTGGTTGGAGTAGCGCCCCGTCACGTCCGCTCGCACCTTGCGGCCCGGGTCTGTGTGGCGATAGCAGCAGCAGCAGCAGAAGCAGCAGCGGCAGCAGCAGAAGCAGCAGCGGCAGCAGCAGAAGCAGCAGAAGCAGCAGCAGAAGCAGCAGAAGCAGCAGAAGCAGCAGCGGCAGAAGCAGCAGCGGCAGCAGAAGCAGCAGCAGCAGAAGCAGCAGCAGCAGCAGAAGCAGCAGCGGTGCCGGCGGCATTAGCGACAGTGCTTAGCAGCGGTGTTGGTGCCAGTCTCGTTCGTAATGGCTAAGCCATAGAACGAAGAGGGTCGGTGCATCATCGCGCGCCTTCAGATGCGCTTCTGCGGCCGTCTGTAACGCTCTTCCTTACGATATTAGAAAGCCACTGGAGCTATGCACTTTTAAATCATCTAGATTACAAACTAATTTCTTTGGAACCGCCTTTTGTGTTTAGTTTATTGTCCTTCCCCCGCACCTCCGATCAGCACGGTTGGCTACGTACGGTGCGAAAGAAGTCAAGCGTACGTACATAACACTCGAAGCGGTGTCAGTGTCGTCTCATTGGCAAAAGCGCCAGCAGCAGTGGCAGTGTCAGTAGCAGTGGCATTCGCTTGGATCGACTGAAGCAGTCATCTTGTGAATTTGGTATTCGCGGCATCCTCACAGCGCCGAGGCTGTCACGGGAGCGCTGTGATTCACAGGCGGGTGGAGTCTGCCCAGTGGGGAGTGGGGGGCAATGTGGCTGTGCGGGTTTTCTCAATGAAAGTCATCCGTGGGGTCATTTTCACGTCGGCTAAGTTGGACTGTGACACTTGCATAACGTCACGGGATCATTAACCTCCACATGTCAGCAGACGGTGTTCAGTTTTTTATGGTAAATGCGTCCGTAGTATTAACCAGGGCTGCTGCTGGGCTCGAACCACAAACTCACTCGAAGAACCCCAACCAACTGAGCCACCTCATAGCCATATTCGTTGAGTCGCAAACAACGAAAACTAAAATGACTCCTGACGCATGAATCCCTATTTGCACACAGACACGTGCGGCGACTGTCCCCACCAGCCAGAAGGGAACCGTGGAGCCGATAACGACGACTCGGTGGCCCGGATTCACAAACACGGAGGAGGAGGCATCGACACAGTCGCGATGCCACCGCTACCCCTGGCGCAACTATCCAGGCTCAGCCACCTCGATGTACAAACAATCACAGCCGCTGCTCTCCGTCAACACGAGCCGTGCGAGGGAATAAGAATACCAAGTCTCTGTGAGCGCCGCTGACGACAGGCAGATTGTCGTGGTGCGGAGGGCGGGAATGTCGCGGTTCGCCTGCGCCGCTACGAACCCGGCGGCCTGAGTTCAATTCCCGCTCACGGCCACCAACACCAGCGACGAATATCTGAGCCGGTGTTGGGCCTCCCCTAGGTCGACTCAGCCTCAAATGAGTACCTGGTGCGGTGGGTAAACATCGCCACTGGGGAGACGAAGGCGGCCGGGCGTGGTGCTGGCCACTCAGCCCCATGTGCTGCTGCTACTCGCTCACGACACTCGCCCCGTGTCGCCGGTTCGAGGCGGCACGAGACCGAGCGGCGTATTTGTGCTGCGGCGTTGAATGGTGGGCGGCGCATGACAAGCCCCGGGACATTCTCAAGGACAATTCTCACGGACGGCATTCCCCAATGATGCTAGTGCGGCAACGTGGAATGCGATATGCATGCGTCGTGTGCACTTACCAACAAACATGATCCTGGGGTAGTAGTAGCCGTCTGGAGCCATGTTCTTGTCTGTTGTCTCAGTCTGTTGGGATCGAGCACCCACACACAGATACACATGTTATACACATGCTATACACATGTTATACACATGTACCCCAAGTGACTGAAATAATCATCATCATGTTGTCTCAGGCTGCTGGGATAACACACGCGCACAGATACACATGTTATACACATGTTATACACATGTTATACACATGTACCCCAAGTGACAGCGAATTATCATCATGCTGTCTTAATCTGCCTGCATCGCACAACGACAAAGATTCCCCGTATAGCCTTCAGCAGGCTGTTGGGGGAAGTGCTGTCAGCCAGCACCTGTGAAGGGCGACACGGCACACGAAGGGGGGAGGGGGGGGGTGCACAAATATTGTTCGCTCCCTTAGGGGCCAGGACCACATGAGGTGCTAAGCATGGTGGTGGTGGTGAGTGCGGTGGTGGTGAGTGCGGTGGTGGTGAGTGCGGTGGTGAGTGTGGTGAGTGTGGTGGTGGTGGTGAGTGCGGTGGTGAGTGTGGTGGTGAGTGTGGTGGTGATGGTGGTGAGTGTGGTGGTGGTGGTGGTGAGTGCAGTGGTGGTGGTGAGTGCGGTGGTGAGTGCGGTGGTGGTGGTGGTGAGTGCGGTGGTGGTGAGTGCAGTGGTGGTGGTGAGTGCAGTGGTGGTGGTGGTGAGTGCAGTGGTGGTGGTGAGTGGTGAGTGCGGTGGTGAGTGCGGTGGTGGTGGTGGTGAGTACGGTGGTGGTGTGTGGTGAGCGTGATGGTCAGCGTGGTGGTGGTGAGAGTGGTGCCGAGCACTTTGGCAGTGAGCAGAGTGGTGGATAGTGTGGTGGTGACTGTGGTGGTGAGCGTCGTGAGGATGGTGAGCGTGGTGGTGGTGGTGGTGATGAACATAGTAGTGAGGGTGGTGGTGAGCGTGATGGTGGTGGTCAGCGTGGTTGTGAGTGTGGTGGTGGTGAGTGTGGTGGTGGTGAGTGTGGTGGTGAGTGTGGTGGTGGTGAGTGTGGTGGTCAGCGTGGTTGTGAGTGTGGTGGTGGTGAGTGTGGTGGTGGTGAATGTGGTGGTGAGTGTGGTGGTGGTGAGTGTGGTGGTCAGCGTGGTGGTGACTCTGGTGGTCAGCGTGATTGTGAGCGTGGTGGTGGTGGTGAGCGTGGTGGTGGCGAGTGTGGTCAGCGTGGTGGTGAGGGTGGTGGTGGTGGTGAGTGTGGTGGTGGTGGTGGTGAGTGTGGTGGTGGTGAGTGTGGTGGTGGTGATTGTGAGCGTGGTGGTGGTGGTTGTGAGTGTGGTGGTGGTGAGTGTGGTGGTAGTGGTGGTGAGGGTGGTGGTGAGTGTGGTGGTGGTGGTTGTGAGCGTACCTGCAGGTTCAGCATGACAAAGTCGTTCTGCGCCAGCTGCTGGAGGTCTTTGTCCTGAGCGAATGTGGCTCTCAGAGCTGGTGACAGTGACACGGCAGCCATTAGTGAATGTGTCTCTCAGAGATGGTGACAGTCACACGGCTACCATTAGTGAATGTGTCTCTCAGAGCTGGTGACAGTCACACGACAGCCGCTAGCGACGCTCGGCGCGAGCTTCCCCGTGCATCCCACGCCAAGGTTGGCAGCGCGGTCAACGTGAGCTCACCACCACAATCACAGACGCCCCACGACACATCCATGGACGTTGTTTTACTTAACGCACGAGCAGGGGAGAGAGCGCATCTACACCACGCGTATCTTTTGCAAGGACAACCTGGGATGTCTTTCAGTTTGTTGTCCTGTCCCCGCAACTCCGATTAGCATTGTTGGCTACGTACGGTGTGAAATAAGTCAAACGGATCTCCAGGTGTGGCAGCTGCCCATTGCTGGTGCACGGTCACAGTGGCGGTGCCAACCCATCGGGTGGCCCCCAGCAAAAATCACATTTGGGTTGAACCCCTTCGTTCTCTTTATACGATCCGAGTGAGATGTGAGAAGAGATCGAGGCGAGGTACAGACGTGGTGAGAGATACGAGAGAAGTGTAGACGTAGAGACGCATTCCGCAGCGTGAGAAGATGCAGACAGGAGACAGACGCACGATATCAAGGAGCGGTTTCTACGTCATTCAGCTTGCCACGTTTAATCGGCTCTCAATATGAGCTGACATATTTCAATCAATAAAATCTCAATTTCGTCCGTCAATTCGGGGGCCCCTTCAACTGCTTGGGGCTCCTGAGCTGTCGCCCAGCTCGTCGCCGCGTTCACCTGTGGAGTAGGGACACTCCTCCAGCCAGAAGATGACCATGAGGGGCTTCCTGTCCGTCATGGACTTCTTGAGCCCTTCCTCGTACGTCTGCACCCAGTTGATGGAGTCGCCCCAGCCGCTGCTCAGCGTCTTCGTCACTTGGACTTTCTTGGCTTCTTGAGCAGTCGCCACCACGGCGAGCGTGAGCACCGCGCACAGAACCTGGACCTTCATGTCTGCTTGGGAAAAAAACTTCAAAGCGCTGTCTCACTTTGCCCGAGTGCGTGTGAGTGTGTGTACACGTGTGGCGAGTGGTCTGCGTGTTGCGATGTACGCGTGGTTGCACGTTTCAGCGCCGTGTGTGCTTTGTTGATCCGAGGGAGCTTGAACGATGTACCGGCTTCAATATATAGCGCCCCTTCGTTAGGGCTCCGTTGGGATGAGTTGGTTGACCGATCGGGGGGAGCGGGGGGGGGGGTGACGGAGCTGTCCAATAGGCGAGTGCCCAGTTGGCACTGGGTACTGGGCAGGGCCCCCCCTTCTCTTGCTCCGTCTGGGCCAATGGCTGAATGCCCAGTAGCGGGGGGCTCCCCGGAACCCGGGGCCCATCAGGAAGCCCTCTCACCCAGGCGAGGGCCCTTGAAGCCATTAGGCCTAATGGCTTGGAGAGGGCTCTCCAACTACTGGGCCAGTGGGGGGGGGGGGGGTGAGCCATTCATGAGTGAGTTGTTGTCACTGTGTGTCACTGTGTGTCACTGTGTGTCACTGTGTGTAACAACTCACCCTCAAGAGTGAGTGCCGCACTACGCTACTAACCTGGCCACCTCAATTCGATTCCCCGATCATTGCTAACATTGGTGGTAAGCATCCGATTTTGGACTGCCCCTCTGCTCGGTCGACTCCGCAATGTATTAGTACCGAGTGCGGGTGTGTACACATCAGCAGTGGGGAGACAAAGGCAGCCGGGCATGGTGTTTACCACACCACCCTCTCGTGCGCTGTGTTGGCCTTCATAAGTGTTCGCTAACAGGACTTACTCCAACAGTGTAAGTAGGGCGACGCCAGGGGATCACTGTCGCTGTGTAACATGCAATGGAAGTCCTCTGATCCGTGGCCCCATTAGCCCACCTCTCCAATTATCTGCATAATGGGATCTCTTGCAGAGCAGTGCAAAGCCTCCGTATTCGAGAGCAGCCTAAGGAAGCAGACACCAGAGAGCTACCTCTGAAATGACTTTAATTTACATTTGCTCGACACAGAATGACAGTCAAGGACAGTCAAACCAATATTTTACATTTTTAGAGTGGGAAATGTTGATGTTATTACACGCAGGAGAGTTATTCCCATTGCTGTAAGCGGATTTATTTTCACAAAGAGGATTTTTTTTTGCAATGACTGTAATGGCAAAGTTAGGCGTTTCACATTTATTCACAGAAAAAAAACACCGAAATGTTTTACCGTGGAAGCATCTCTATCACATCGTCCTTGTGCAAATAAAAAGTCACCGTGAAATGACAGCGAATGAAAGAAGCCATACGCGGTTATCGCCAGAGAAGTGCACGGATTTCATGAGCTAATTGCCTTTGACTGAACGCGTTCGATATTGTCCTATTACATTTTTACTCTTGGTCATGGATACAGACACGGGAATTTGTTTAAAATAAATTACTATTGGTAGCTATGTGATTGGATGAATAATAGCTTCGGATTTTTTTTCAGTGGTCTTTTAAATCTTTGATAATATATATTTACGATAAGTAATAGAGTAATAAAACTGGATTTTCGCTTGTAATTGTAGATGAGTTTATTTCACTGGAGCAATATCAATTAACCATTGTATAAATAAAGCATGCACACAACACACATCTTAAAGCTATAATTGCTTTAAGTAGGTAACAACGTGGCGATTATAAACCCTTTTAAATAAAATGTCCTTTGGTGATTGAATCCCGAATCTCGTGGACATTTTGAGCGTAGCTGACCGACGCGCGTGTGGACTGGAAGGCGTCCTCTGCTTGTGATGGACGCGTCCACTTGACACTTCGCTGGGGTTTCACGAGAAGTGCCCACAGGTCGACGCTTGACTCGCGACATCCTGATTGCATGCGGGGTGCGAAGGGGCCTCAAGTTGATGGTGGGCGGCAGGTGCACCCTCGACTCCAGCAGCAGCTGGTCAAGAGTGGGTCCCGTCCGCTCGCAAGAGGGGGTTGAGATTTGTTTTCTAGAGAGGGTCTGAATTAAAATCAAAATCGGTGAGCAAATAGAGAAAAATATAATGGTGTTCATATATCCCACGATTAAAACGCGGTTTTTGCCATAAAGTAGCAATGCTATGAAGTTAAGTTATTTTCTTGAACGTATTATTATTTTTTTGCATACGTACCGGAATGAGAAGTTACCGAGAAGTTTTTCAAATGTGTATTAGTCGCTGTCACGTCATCGCTTGCGATAACGCACGACTCGTGGCACGCGTGAAAAATAGGAATAGGTTGTCGCCTTCCGGGCAATAAAACAGCAGGTGTTAACATGTACACACACCAAATAGAAACCTTTCTCAAGGAACCAAGCACTGCATTAACTACACACGGTAGTTGGGAACCAAGCACTGCATTAACTACACACGGTAGTTGGGAACCAAGCACTGAATTAACTACACACGGTAGTTGGGAATCAAGCACTGAATTGACTACACACGGTAGTTGGGAACTGGCAAACAAAGATCCCGTGGTGGTGGCACGACTCAGGACACGTGTCCGTATCAATTCCCCTCCACATATTTCCCACGTGTCTCTTTTCTTGAGACGTGATCAAGAAGACGCTGCAGACAATTCAGATTCTCGTTTCAATCGTGTAACTTCAGTCCAGAGAACGGTGCTCGTGAATGAGCGGTGCTGTTGGCACAAGAGTGCAATTCGCGTAGTCCGCTGTAAAAAAGTGCGACAAATGCATTTGAAGGCAGCACTCATTGCACACACAAAGTGCTTGCCACAAATGAACCACAAACACCTCGCTGGTCTCAAGGAGAAAAAACCATCACGCGAATTTCGATCTTCGCAGCGACTTTTGGCGAAGCCATCGAACAAAACGGCCGCAGAAGCGCATCTGAAAGCGCGCGAGTTCGAGTCCAGGCCATTGCTCGCGTTAGTGGCAGGCGATATCAGCAGGGCCGGATTAAGTTGGATGGGGCCCCAATGTTGCTGGGTTTTTTTAGGGGGGGGGGGGGGAGCCTCTCTGTGTATAATCAATTCCTTGCTCTAACTGTTTCATCACCACCAGCCGTGCCCAATGCCAAACACCCCATGGTTATGTAGCACGGCCATGTCAGTGCCGGCTTGAACACGTGGTGTGTATACCACTCGTAGCGATAAACCACCGTGAAAAACGAACGAGCGATTTTAATGCCGGACACTGCTTGGTCGTAATACACATTGTGATGAAATGGCTATAATTACCACATTAGTACACGATGGGATTCATCACAGTGATTCAGTATTGCATTTAAACCACTAAGCGGTGCTGGGGGGAGGGGGGAGAACACTTACATGCCAAGGCTGTTGGGCTGCAGCACCTAAAGCTAAATCTCCTGCGCCAAACCGGGCCTGGTCTGGGTTAGCAGCCCGCTTTCACTCAATGGCACTACCACCCAGCGCAGTGAAGTCTGGTCGAATAACTCACAGCGTGACCAACGCGACGTGGGGGGAGGCTTTAATTCGATCAGTGGAATATTGACAAATGATGAAAACAATTATATTTACGATTTTTTGTTCTCAAAAAAGCTCTTTGGCGGACGAATGCCTCAAACCACAGCGATTTTTGGCCCAATTTATCCGTCAACGTGGCCACTTTACCTGTCACACACACAACAAGGCAGCATTTCATTCACACATGAAGGCCTCAACACTCATTTGCAGAAGGGTCATGCTTTGCGATTTTGGCACGTGAGTGGAAATGGGAGAAAATTCAGACATAGGAGGGAATAACATTACAGGTTTCCTCTCAAAGTGGGAGTCTAAAGCAGGGTCAATCTCCGTGTGATGCAGCAACCC
This sequence comes from Lethenteron reissneri, assembly GCF_015708825.2. Lineage (NCBI taxonomy): Eukaryota > Metazoa > Chordata > Hyperoartia > Petromyzontiformes > Petromyzontidae > Lethenteron > Lethenteron reissneri. The sequence continues at coordinate 889,529 of NC_083819.1, read as the reverse complement.
TTCCTTTGGCTGTTGGGGCCTCAGATCCAGAGCTTGGCCTCAGACATCCTTCTTCCACAGACCAAACTCAGACGTATTCCTCTCAGTCAGCCGATGTCCATCAAACCTATGCACTATCACTAATTGTCCTGGCCAAACCTGGACAGGTGGCAACCTTGGTCTGAACAACGACGGCTGTGTGTGAATGCCGGGGATGTGAGGAGAGGTTGACACAGCGCACGCGTGCTGCCCCCTTCTGCCTCCTCCCGGCTCTGCAGAGCCACGTGCTCGCTCTGCGCGGCGGCCACGTGGGGGGTGGGGGTGATGACAGGCGCAGTGATGCGACGTTTGCTGATTCAGCACGAGCGCAATGCCGTGCCACCGCTCTCGAGCCAATCGTCGTCCCGTGCTCCACATCGAGTGTTTTCCACTGCCAGCATCGTCGTCATCGTCAGTCAGTGTTAAGCATGATCGTGTTACCGTAGTAGTCTTTGGGTCTTTCGGTCTTTTATTATTTTATTGTTATTATCTTTTCTTCTATCTACGTGACTTTACCGAAAGAACCAAAACATATGAGTCCCTGCAGTCACGAAAGCTTTAAGTCAACATTGTATTACCATCATTATTTATCACAATAAATAATCGTCATCATTGAACATCATTCATCAATCATCAATAATGTATAATCATCGATCCATAATTACTGCAACAATCACTAACATAATCTTTAATTTACATAATCACCACAAACATCACCATTATCAAGTGCTACCACGACCTAACACGGCCTACCATTATCAGCACCACCACCACCATCAAACACTATCAGCAACACCACTTGCTAGCATAAGTATCGTCACCAAAAAACTTCAACCAATACGCCAACATTATATATTCCCAACACCCTCAGCACCATCATCAACACCACCATCATTATCGCCATCATCAATAACCACCACCACCATCACTGCCATAACACCAGCACAATTATTGCCATTATCAACAGCACCATCATCATTTCCACCATCAATACGACCACCACCAGCACCATGTCTGCCACTGTAATCGCTGTTGTGCTTACATCTGCCTCGGTGTCTAGTGACGCACAAGGTCCCTTGTGAACAATTCCCCTCGTGTGTAATGCTCAGTGTCGTCAAATGTCCAGATCCTTCCATCACAGACATTGCCCTGCTGCCACCCTCGTTTCATTTGGGAAACAAATACTCAGTGATGCTCCATAGGTTCACTTTCCGATTGGGTTAAAACAAAACAGGACTACAGTGGGAATAATTACATGGCACAAATTCAGTGGCGGCTCGTCAATAGAGGGCGCAGGGGCGCCGCCCCCATCAATATTCCAGAAATATACATATACAAAATTAATATAAAAATACATAAAATATTTTTTTCATACGATGTGCCGGCTGGTAGTAAGAAAAGCATCAGCATTTAATAAAAACTGGCTTTAATCGGTCAACTATTTTCTATGTTTTTAAATGTGTTCTATGCGGGGCGCCGGACAAATGTATGTCTATGTGAGACTTTACATTTTCGGACAGCATGTGACCTGAAGCTGGTCTCTAATTGGTTTCTTAAAGATTCTCCTCGGGGCGCAAGTCGTTGCGTCCCTGGCCAATCAGAATTGGATACATGTTATTTTATCCAATCTGATTGGTTCTCGTCACCTGTCATTCAAATTTACGCTGTAGGCCACTACTGCGAGTGCGAAGGCGACACCACTTTGACACTTGCTAGGCTGATCAAATTTTTTGTGTAAACAATGGCAGCAGTTCATCCAAATTCTGTAATTTATTTACAAAAAAACCCTTTCACAAGGCTTTCGCTGGAAGAAATAAAAAAGATAAAGGATCTCGGACCGGACCAACCCGATTTACAAATCCAGCAGCAGGCCAGTGACAGAGGACGAAGCTACACACGAAGCTTCACCCGCGCTTGTTATGAGAAACGGAGGTGGCTGGCTGGATGTGATGTTAGCAATTCTCTTTTTTGTTTTCCCTGTCTTTTATTTCAAAGTGTCGGCACTGAAGTTTTGTGGACAACGACGGGGGTAAGAGACCTCAAACATCTCTCTGACAAATGCAAACGTCATGAAAGTAGCCGCAGCCATATTGATAATAGCATGAAACTAACGTTTTTATGTTCAAGTAGGAAACATGCTTTTTGGTACTTCTTTTGGTCTGAAATGTAAATAAAGATCATCAAAATTTATATTCAAGTAGTCAAAATGGCTTTTGGTACTGCTTTATATTTATTTGCCCCCCTCAATAAAATTTAAAAAATGCGCCCCCCCAAAAATAAATATCACCAGCCGCCACTGGGCACAATACTGGAGAAGGGGAGAGCTGCTTGTAAACACGTTGTCCTCAGTGGTGTATTTTATTTACTTTAGTACGCAACTGAAAACAAAAGTCATTTTTCACGGTCCGAGCAGCACCGACAGATTTCGTCCTAGGAAAACCGGGACAGGTGGCGAATTCACCTGCCCATGATGCTGGTGATAGGCAATACTGTAATGGAAAAAACAACATTTGTGTGTTCTATGAAAGGTGTCGTCATGCTAAGTGTCGCACAGCGAGAGAGGGCACGGGGTATATAAATAGCCGTCGACCGGTTCCTGCGCACGAGGTAACGATGTGTCAGCGGCAGGGGAGCGCTGCCGAGTCGTCTACCGCCGCAAACACGAAACTGGAAAAACAGAGACGCCGGACAACGCGGCCGCACAGACGAGCCTCGGCAAGCTGGCTGCAGGGAGCCAGCTAAAACACCCACACATTTGTCCCATTCATAGGAAATGTGCCAAGGTGCACACACACACACACACCGCCTCCAATATACACTCTGCTCTTGAATAATCTATACCGCCTCGCTGTGTTTACAGATTATGTTCCCGTAAAACAATACTCGACAGATGCCTTGGGAGGCATGAAGGGCATATACATTCAAGGCCACATCCCTACCTCTTACATTTATTTAAGTCACCTTGAACTACCTTTTGTGACTCAGCCTCATGGGAGCTGTTCTTCTCAAAACGTCGTCAGCCATGTAGCGATGTGTTGCACACTCGAAATGAAGGACGTGGGCAGGTGCTCCAAATGGAGGGCAAACACATTTATTGTGGTAATCTGTAAAAATCGACAGCACGTGTGTCACACACAGCAATCCTCAACCGAGTGGCCATTAACCACGTGACTGGTGTACAGGTCAGGTGACTCAATAACCCTGCCAGCCACCTACAGGCCCGACTCAGTATCGCACGCTGCGTGTGTGTACACACACGTGTGTAGTGGGGTGGATTCGGGAGACGTCGGAGACGGTTCTTGGAGGCAACACTGTTTATTAACACCACGCTCGGCAGTACAGTCCCAGAACACTCAGGGCTACGGTCATCCTACACCGCTGTCTGGGGAGGTACTGCCTCCGGGATGACTCACCCTGACACAGGACTACACTCGGGGTCCTCCGGCTATGGATGCCTAGGGGGAGGCTATTCTCGCTCGCCCTCGCCAGGGTGTGAGTTCCGACCACTGACCCGCTGGACCCGGCCCTTACAAGGACGTCAACCCAGGGCTTCCCAGGGTCTCACCATTGAGCCGCACAGAGTCGCGGCCCTGACGAGGGCAGCGGGGCTAGGGGTCTCAGGGTCTATCGAGCTGCTCTTCGGCTTCGGTCTTCAACTGGTCTCGAGCCTGGAGAGAGAGAGGTCCGCCTTTTATACACCTCCCAACCGAGGGGCGGGGTCCCGGGGGATCCCAGAACACCCCACAGCCCATTGACGCCCCTACACGTGCATCGATGTACTGCGCAGCACAGAAGGACCTTCACAAAACCACACTTTACTCCCTTGCTGAACGAGGACATAATTAAAAGTGGTCCATTCCGAATGTGCCACACATGATTCAATCCACTGCTGGATGACGGCCTGCCGGCCTCCCCCAAAACACTCGTGCGATGTGACAATCCACCCAGCGCCCGCGCACGAGCCGATTTCAACGCTCCGTCTCCTGCGTGGACGTCGCCTTGGGACGCGATCGGTTCCGTGGCTCTGCCACTCGGTTACTATTCCATAGCTGTCACCCCCTTATCAGTAGTGCCCCTACCTTCTTACAGACCAATTTAGACTTTATTGGTCACCCAGTGCCCCTTATACATCTCAACGTTCATCCTACCAAGTCCCATCACAAGGGACAAACACAAACAAATTGACAATAAAAAAAAACTTTTTGCCCGTATTAAAATGGCTGTATGGCGTATGGACCTGAAAACTCAATTTCCCTGTACAAGAATACGGGTAGACCCTATGGGTTGACAGCTCTGCTGCTATTCCTGACTATCGGCCCACAATCCCCTTCTAAGCGACGTCCGTTGCCCAAACTCCGCTTACATTCCCTTACAGTTGGGATTATTCTCATTCTAACCTACATGTTCTATCACGCATGTAGTAGGTAAATCATAATACAAATAGTCCTCTAGAACTCAGCACCTAACACAGCCCCAATTATACTGGAAAAAAATAACCGGTTGTTTCATTATACCCGGGGAACCTGTACACAAGACAGTAGAGTATTGTATTTCGACAAGCTGTCACTCGCATTCACGTATGGTAATGGCATTTAATATACAAAAGACAAAGAAGGTGCCTGGCAGTCTGCCGGGGTGAAATGTTTCGCATCGAGTGGCGGTGGGGCAGAACCACCAATGCTCGTCCACCTTTGTCTCACCAGCTCTGAATGTCGACGTCAGACTGGGTACTTGTTGTCGGCCAAGTCTACCCAGGGTTGCTACCCAAGTTAGAAGGCAACCCAGAGGTCGGCGGTTCGACCTCCCGGCGCGGCAGCTGAAAAAACGATGCACGTTTTCTTAAAACCCCTGACCCCTGACCTCTTCCCCAGCTGCACGAATGGACATGCCGCAGTTCGGTCGATCGGCAGGTCGCGTGCAGTGGGGTAACACGTGGGTATGCCCACCTCCTCCGAGACGTCAGGCCAGCATGGAAGAGTAGGCCAAAATATAGTCGAGAGGGGGCTCTCTCGACTTCAATCGTTCGTGGGGAGGTCATTCTGCCAGCAGTGGACGTCAGCATGTAATTGCAGGGCTGCACTTTTACCTGTTTTATTTGTTTGTAGAAATTTCGTTCGCACCATACATAGCCAACAGTGCCAACCGGAGTTGCGGGAGGCCCAAGCTCCGATCGAATACCATTTGCCACCAGGTCATGGGCAGGCATGAAACCCAGGTTACCATACACAAAACAAAGGTTCCCGTATAGCCTCAACACACTTGTTTGGGGGCAAGTGCTGTTAGCGAGCACCCCTGAAGGCCGGCACGGCACACGAGGTGGTGGGTATCCAGCACCACGCCAAACCGCCTGAGCTTCCCCAGCGTCGATGTTTACACACCGCACTAGGTACCGATTTCAGGCTGAGTTGACTTAGTGGAGGCCCAGGACTGGTTCAGAAAATCCCTCTCTGCTGCTGGTGGCCATGAGCAGGAATTGAAGTGGGGACCCAGGGTTCGTACAGCAGCACCCGACCCGTTGCACCACCGCTTCACACACACACATTGAGCAGATCTCCAGTCTTGCAGTTTGAATAGTTTATATTTATTTATTAACAAACATTTTACGTGAGTTTGGTATTTTAATTCCAGTTTGAAAAATAAGCATTCTCGACCCAAGTATTCTGCCAGTGGTATGCGCCGTTCAAGTTTTATTAACCGTTTCCTTTTTCGGTCAAACAAGATGAAACGATACAATACTGTGCTACAAAACAACATCCACAATGTATCCATGAGTATTCACAACGACACGGTTATGCTCATTCAGAATAAAAGTTGTACAAAAATAACAATGCAAATCTGCCGTAAAACAATAACCGTGCTAATGTCCACAATTGTTTAATGACCTTTTTTAGATAAATGTATCAATGCATGAGTACGTTACACCAAACACACAGGTTCAACGGTTTTAATAAGGATCAGCTTATAGTTATCCAACACAAATGTGCCAATAGACAGAATTGATACACGTTTCAATTGTAAACAATTATATCAGCAGCATATAACATAAATCCGGTATGTTCTTGCCTTTGATAAATGTCAACACGGAACAGAGGACGCACACAATGCCCCAATGTCGCGTAACTCGGAAACGCAAATCGGTCTCGTCGCCAGGATTGCCGCAATATTGGCGATGTCCGTGGGGAAAAAACTCGCCATCCGTTTCGCAAAAATATCGTGTTATCGAGATTATCGTTCTTCGTACGCACTTAATGTCCCGGACAATGTTTATCGAGTAACAATAATTGAAGGCGATGATAACCTCATCAAATCAGCGCTTTGAATATCGGTGGAAGTTGACATTGCTTTCGTAGTTATTATTCGTTTATATTTTGTAACCGACGGTGGGCGCATTGTCCGCATCGTAGATTATAAAGTTGCAGAGGCGAGCAACCGTTGCACCCATGGCGGCACTCCACGGGAAGGGGAGGAGAGTCACGGATATGACGAATGGGAAGAGACAACGGATCCCGGGAGAGGGAATGAGAGAAGATACATACTGGGACATGAGATGACAAGGATGGAAAGGGAATGGAAAAAATGGGAGCAAAAGGGTCAGGGGAGATGAGAATGGGGAGGAAGAGGGACTCGAAGCTGCATGGTGACTTACAGGAAGCTTGAGCTGATGCACAGAGATTACAAGACTGATGACAGCTTGGTTGAGTGAATTGCAGTCGAAAAACTTTTTCGGTAAATCTTGAATCCTACTTAAAGGCGAAAAAGATGTTCAACAATCGCAAAATTATGGGAAGCTGATATCGCGATAATTGTCATGTCGTGAACATTCAAATTCTATCGTATCGTGTTGTGAAACATTACATCACGGCAACCCAACTCATTGCAAACAAAATGATCTTGTCTTTGATAATAGAAATAACTTAAGGCACATTCACATTGCTCATTTGATTTAGCAAAAATCTGCTTAGAAATCCAGAGGTCAATGAGTTAAAATGAATCCAATACTCACGCAATTAATTTAAAACACAGTACGTCTTACGAACTATTGCTTTCAAGTCAGCTGTTAATGCCAATTGTTGTTAACTTGCGATAGTAAATGTTATCATTTCAGGTTTACTTAAATTATGCTCATTTCTAAAAGTTGTCCTCTAGTGTCCTTTACGAGCAGAACTATGCAACAGCCAAAAGGTAAAGTGTTTTTCTGCCCAAATGAGCATTACGGCATCGGTGTTCATCTCTCGGTTACAGCCCTGAGTCAGTGCTGGCGATTCCATGTTCTTATGATGGTGGTCGTATGTATGTTGAACTTCTTTCGCGCCGTACATAGTCAACGGTGCTAATGGGAGGTGCAGGGCGAGTGTCTCCGTCGGACAACCACCGTTGTTGACCTCCCAACACCGTGGGGGGAGTCATTTGTATCGACCCGAGGGATGAAAGGCCGAGTCAACCCCCCCACCCCTCCCCCCCGCCAACCAGGATTTGAGGTCACGACCTTCCAATTGCGAGCCGCTTGGCTCTCCCGCTGAGCCACCCGGCCGGATCGTAATCACTACTAAACGGTTACTTTGAAAGCCTCACTTATTTAGAAAGGGCAGAAAACGACGTTTCATGAGAAGAGCCAAAATACAAACAGCATACTGTATAAATGATATATACAGTATACAAGATTAACAAAATGGTTGTGCACAGTTTCTGCATTTCTTTGCTGATGTATAGTAGGCTAATACAATTAGATTTCGTTCGCTTACATTTGCGTAGAAAAAGTGTTTCGTCGTACAGACTCACATCTGCGACAATATTAACAGCTTCTTGTGCAATAGTTCCCTTAAAGAAATTAAACCCAATTTTACGGTCATAAGCATTACCATGCATAAAAATGGTAGACTTTAATCTCAACCCAATGTGTCACAATACATTTCCTTTTTCTTTCATTAATCCGCTGACAGGGTTGCGTTAATCAAGACGCCGGGTGTATGCGCACACGGAATGTGTTCCTCCGCTCTGCTGGCCTCAACTGAACCCAGGTGGAGCCAAGTGTGCAGTGAAGCCAAGGGTGTGGTGGTGGTGGTAAACTCAAGTGTACGCGCTCGCTCATGGAACAGGCTTCAGGGCGACTCTTTGTCCTTATTTCATCACAGAGTTGAGGTAGTCGGCCAGCCACTCTGAAAACTCCGGCACGCAGTCGTACGCTGCGACGACAAAATCATCACGGTTATCGTCGACGTCAACAGCATCGTGATCATCGTCATCATCTTAACCACCACCGGCATTCTTTGGGCTGGGTCACTGGGCAGCTGGGCATTTGCCTGGGTGGGCAAGTGGGTGCATCATCACACACTCAGCAAATCGTACACGTCTCAACTACAATCATCCAGAAAATACAATCCGGCCGAGTGTGTAATGGCACAACTGCAGGACCTGATTACAAGGAAAATGCTTGGTTGCCTATAGGGTCCGACGAACAATGCCGCCACCACCACTATCATCAAACAATATCAATATATACTCTTTGGTTCTTTCACGTAGGTAGAAAAAATAATAGATCACGACGTTTCGATCGCAACACAAGCAACCGTCTTCAGGTGAAGAGGGGGAATCTGCTGAGGCAGGCTGTTTATCAAGGTTAGAGATGGGCAGGGTAGCTAATGTTATCATGTAGGAGCGAGCAGGAGAGAGCGAGTCAGAGAGACAAATTTGCTTGTAAATGTAAATGTAAGCTCGGCTCAATAAGCTTCATGTAAAGGAACCACCCACTTACACAGAATGACCCACTTTCTGTGGATGAGTCACGGTGTTTAAATGTCTACCCTTGGCAAAGGCCGCCAGGCACGGTCGTAGACATTGCAACCGCCGGGCGCTGGTGGCCATGCTGCACGTGGCCTGTAATCGAGGAGCGCCGTGGAGGCAGCACCGAGGGCTGGTGGATCGCACTCATCCGTGAAACTCTCTCCCTACCTCCGGGCTTTGTGGTTGCCATCTCCTGGCTTGGCCAGATTCATGATATCTGTACGGGGATCGAGTGCTAGCACCGCACCCCCCCTCCCGCGCACGTGTGGGTTTTGTGCAGGTGCTCTGGTTTCCTCCCACACGACAAAACACATTACAATATAGGTCCACAGAGCTTGGGCAACTATTCCCGCCAGTCTGGCTGCCTTCCCGCTTCTCTGTGGTTTTCTGCGCTGAATCACTCTCTCGCTATCTTTGACAGTTAATGAAACCTGTGTGCGTTACAAACTATAAATTAATATTACGTTGTTGTTCTTATTATCATTGTGCGACTGGCAAGCCTTAATAGGTGCTTGCTAGACACCATTGCCCCCACAGTCTAGTACGCTAAATTACTCAACTGGGATTATGCATTGCAATCACCTGCACCTTACTGGCAGGCTCGTGCCCGAGATCACTCTTGAAAAGAGACCCAATCCTGGTCTCTTGAGTTCTCACCTGGTTAAACATTATAAACTTGACAAGATGGCCTGCGGCCAGATCTGTAGCATGAAAGCTGTGAGTCTGCCTGCTGCACGTATTTCATTCTCTGCCTTTTATCACCTGAAATCAAAAGGGAAGTTCGACATCTGTATGCCCAGGACTTCCCTTTTTAGGACCCGCCCCCTCTTACTTCGGCTCTGCCTCATCCTGCTTAGGCCCCACTCCTAGACACTATGGTGAGCATGTTTGGGTGGTGGGGGTGGCAACAGTCAGGGAAGGGATGGGGCAGCTTCACGACGACGACAACCACCACCGCAGTCCCTCTTAGAGCAGCAAGCTAATAACGGAATGCTGCAGCGTCAGCGTGTGCGTGTGCGTGCTGTGCGAGTGCTGCACGTACAGGGCAGGGCGTTGACGTCGATGACATAGTGCCGCCCGGTGCCGTTCTCCACGATCACGTCCACGCCGACGAGCGTCACGTGCAGCGCGTCCTGCAGGGCAGCGCACCACCTTGTGCACCCAGCGCTCGCACAGCGGCATTGGCATGGGCGGTTCCTCGTCGTCCAACTGGAGACCATTCAATATGAGCGTCGTTAAAGGGATCACCGCTGAACCAGGGTTCACAATCGGTTACCGCGTTTCCGAAAGCCAGGAAGCGGTAACCGATTCCGGCGGAGGTTTAGTAACGAACGCAGCGATTGGCACGCGCGAACATGAACAACGCTTCACGGCAAAAAGGTAAAGGTACAGCCTTGCAATTTCTTTCTTCACGCCACTGCTGGTGAATGAGCCCACACTGGAGGAAGATCTACCGGGCATTTTGTCTGCTCTTCCACGCTGACGAGGCGTGTTAGAAGAGGTGGAAGTACCCAGCTTTACTCCGCCACATTGCACCTGCTGATCGACTAACTGTGGCGCCTCCCTTTGTTTCTCAGTTAAAAGGTAAACATTTACATTCAGAACTCAACATTCCGATTTATTGCTTGTGAGAAACCAGCGACCGGTGTTTGGCCGCGTATTTTATGCCAGTTACGGGTAATGCAACAAAACCGATGTAATCCCAAACCCTCGTGGAGATGCAGCGTTAGTGACCCGCGCTCGCACGCACTGGCGGGCAACGCCTGTCGCGTTATTTTAACACGTTTCCACAACCTTTAATTTTTACACGTCAGCATTACAGTACTGCCACCTTGGATTTTCTATAATCTACGCCTCGAGTTGTCTGGGCTCTTCTCTACCCCAACAGCGACTCTGTTGTTGTTGGTAGTGGCTGCCGTGGGCCACTGCCACCAACACCACCTACGCAACTGGTTAAACCGGATTTTTTGCGTAACCAATAAGCATCGAATTAAATTGAAACGGCGGAAAGAGTTTGAAAGACATAATCGTGACATCGAAGAGGTGAGAGTAACTAATACTGACACGGATATTTTAAAATTGCTCTAACTTTTCAATTTGTGCTATTAAAGTAATTATTTTGCCAGACTATTCTTTAAATCCACCAGAATATTAAAAAAAAAATATTTCACAATACAATTATCACGGCATTGTATTACATAAAAGAAGATTACTTTTAGTGTGCCAAGTACAGGCTTGTGAGTAGAGTATGAAAAAGACAGCCGTCTCTTATTTTGCTGCGGCAGAGCAACGCATCCTCTACGAGTAATCACAAACAAAAAAGTCGAAGTGAATTTCTGCTCGAATGAGCTTTGAGAGCGGTGCACATCTCCCCGTTAGAATCCTGAGGCGGTGATGGGGATTCCACATTCCCATGGCTGGGGCTAGTCTCCTCCTCTGGACAACCACCGTTGACTATCAGCACACCGGGTGGCATTCACGAAGCATCAACGCTTCCCTCTGCCTCGTACTGGTTGGTCCGCACCGCTCACGTTGCCGTTGGATTTTACAAATAAGCTGGTAAGTGGGAGGCTGCCCGTCTGCGAAGATGTTTATCCCGCATGGGTGGGGCTTTTTCCTCCCACGCGAAATACTCGCAGAGGAATGTATCGGTGTTGTGACAACAGCGACAGTTTTCTTGGGTACACAAAGTATAATAATCGACATCACGGGACCTCCTTTGCCAGTACCAAAATATGAGAATAGGTGTTTTCCCCTTTCTTCTGCCAACAAAAAAACACCTGTTCTCATATTTTGGTACTGGCAAAGGAGGTGCCATGATGTAGCTGCTCACCCCGAGCCCTCATCACTGTGACAGTGCGTTGTCTTTGGGCTGTGTACACCTTGTGGCGTCCTCTGGTCTAACACCGTTTGAGACGAGGCTCAAAAGAAAGCTGTCTCTGGTGTGGACCAATCCGATTCAAGGACAATGCATCATACTATCAGAGTATGTATTTTGTTTGCATTCTGACCACAAGTATTGTGGTCAATGCAGACATGATTCCTTGGAAAAGGTGTATTTTTGCAAGAAAAAAGGGTGAAGAAACCTATTCTCAAAGTAAAATAATAATATTTGTTTTACTATGTAGGGAAAGCGACGGTGAGTAAACTTACGACTGAGAGAGGGGAGTTCTTGTTTGGTTTGCAGACCTCATGGCTGTGAAAGAAAACCGTGTCTGCATCTGCAAGGCGACATCACCGCAGTGAAACTTTAATGAGTGCATGACACCGACTAATACATTGTTTTTTACAGTATATTACATAATGCATCCGAGGTGAATAAAAAAAAATGTGCTATCGGTTCACATTAGGAGGTATCAGTAGGAAGCATACTTCGGGTTGCCACCTGTCCTGGTTTTCCCAGGATCCTCCTCTTTATGAGATCGCCGCCCTATGATATCTGCAAGTCTTCCGGGGACATTACAAGTCTCAGCTTGTCAGTTGTGTAACCATACACTTGTCAAGTCATGTCCTTCTCCCCTCTTACAATATTTCAGGATATTCCTCTTTCCATAACATGTGTCGGTTTATAGTAATAGGTTTTTACCCTTTCAACTGGTACAAAAACTGACACCTTTATACAAGGCATTATGTTTCCAATAACCACAACATAAGCAGTCAAAATGCAAACAAAATAAACAACTCTGATAATGATAATGATATGCACTGTCCTTGAAGTTGATTGGTCCACACCCGAGACAGCTTTTCTTAGAGCCTAGTCTCCATCGGGTGTGGACCAATCAACTTCAAGGACAGTGAATATCATTATCATTATCAGAGTTGTTTATTTTTGTTTACATTTTGACTGCTTGTGTTGTGGTTATTGCAAACATGATGCCTTGTACAAAGGTGTCAGTTTTTGTACCAGTTGAAAGGGTAAAAACCTATTACTATATTTTGCCACTGGTAAAGGAGATGTCTCATAATGTGTCGGTTTAATTGTATCTGAGGTGGCAACCCACGACTGCTAAGGACTTGAGGACAAGGCCACCATTTCAAATGTTTTGCTTTTATCCACAAATTCAAATCGTGTTCTTGCCAGGACACGAGGACGTTTTCGTTTGGAACTCCTACAACTCGCAGTGTACCACAGAGCTACTTCTGAAATCACTTCAATAGGCCTCTTTCATCCACGCTCGGGGCATACCTTTGATATGCCTTGCGAGGAGTGTTAATTGCATGCGTATAATGCCAACTTGTTAAATTCTCAAAGCTGGAAAATCCATAGGCGACTTATTTTTTACGTGCTGGGTTTTATTGTGCAGTTATTGGTGACTGGACTGAGACCAGCAACTCGTGAAATATGAGAACCCGGTTTCATCTTTGACAGTTGCTTGGAATTTGAGCACAGGATCTACATGTTCTGTCACAGGCATCATTGATCACTGCAACAGTCCACCTGACTGCCTTCTCGTGCAGCTAAAACTTTGCTCATTGTTAATGCAGGACACTGTTAATGAAGGACATGAATACAAAAAAAGCAGAATGCATTTCATCATGAACACTTGCTATTTACAGAAAATATATACAGCAATAGGCTCTTCTTCAGATCAGGAGGGAGAGAAGGGCAGAGAGATTGACAGCATGTATACTTGGAGATCACTGTTACTTGTAAATCTAGATTGAATATTCATTTCCTTAGAACTGCTTTTTGTGTTTATTTTGTCGTCCTTCCCCCGCACCTCCGATTAGCACGGTTGTGACCACCATGCATTGAGCAGGTGCTATAGGCTGCAATGTCCCCCACGTGCTCCCTTGCCTTCACCAACCTGCGCCAAACAGCGTGAAGTGTGGCCAAATAAACCCCCCAGGGCCCCCCCCCCCCACGGCATGGGGAGGCCCTCATCCAGCAGTGGATTGACAAAGAGTACGACAACAGAATGATGAAGGTGGTGAAAAGTTCGAACACTCTCTCTCTGGAACAACGCACTGACGCACTGTGCTCTATCCCGATTCCTTACTTGGGTTAAGTAAAACGTGAAAGTTCGCACGCTCTCTCTCTCTCTCTCTGGAACAACGCACCGTGCTCTCCCTGTGGGAAGTTTTTGATGGAGAGCCGCAGGCTGTGCACCCAGCGAGTGCCCACCACGTACACCTTGTGCAGCACGGCGTTGTGGTTGATGAAGCTCTGCGCCACGCACGGGAGCCGCACGTCCCTCAGGCCCCGACGCCCGAAAATCACCATCATCTGCAGGAGTCAATGCGGGGAGGCAATCATCGCCCACCGAAGCGCGTCACTGTATTTTATCCCGGGCCGACGTGAAATTAGCTACGGCGCCATCGGCTGGGCCGGGCCGAGCGGATGAGCGACTGCGGGCAATGCGACGGGCAAGACGAGAGATCTGCGTTATTCTTTGAAGAAAATAAAACGAAACGTGCCAAGCTGCCAACGCGTCGTGGGCTTATTCGTGAGGCTACCATTTTGGCGAGGACACTTTTGGGGGGGAAGGGAAATTTACGGCCGAGGGGTGGGAAAAAAAAAAGCACTATTCGTGGAAAAGACGGTCGGCAGGGGAGCAAATAATGATGTCCCTGTATAATAAGAAGCTCCCACCCCCAAGGACACGAGTGTCGGAGCAGCCCAACGCCCCTCCCCTCAACACGCCCCCACCTGGCAACCATGACCCAGGCACCACCCCACCCACCAAGAATCTGCAAATCTGATTGGGCGACCTAAAATACATTCTAAGGGAAAAGTCGAAGTGATTTCTGCTGCTCAAATGAGCATTGAGGCAGTGCCCAGCCCTGAGCCAGTGGTGGAAAATACAATTGCCTATGCCAAGGATGAGCCTCTCCAAAGGCTTCGTGGCTTCCACTCAAAGTGATATCTTTTTTTGGAATGCTAAATCTGTAATGAATTAAGTGCATCATAAGTTCGAACAACATCATTGCATTTACATTTAGTCCAGGACTAACATTTACCAAATTAGCATGGTTGGCTACGTACGATGCGAAATAAATTGCGCGTACACACACGTCGGCATGAGACCTTACCTCGTTAGAGTTGTTTGCTTCAGCCACTTTTGTCTTACAAACTGCAAAAGGCAAAAGGATGTGAACACGTGATAGAAAAGTGCATCATTTAAACATCTCAGATGAATGTAGACTGCAAGATGTATAGAGCACTAACTTGTATTGATTTTACCTCTCTGGCCTCTCTATTTATGTGCAATGAATCAGGGTCATTGCCCAAAACGTCACCTATTGTGTTTGTCATTGACAAACACATTGTCATTTCGTCTGTGCTTGTGCACCACTGCCAACGCAGTATCACCACACAATTTGGATTCTCATAGCTGTGCATGTCTTTGGTTCTTTGTCAGCAATCCAAGTAGGTGGTGGAGGCTCCAACTCGACACTCTCCCCAAAATGTTAACAAGCTCGAGAAGCTGTGATGTCATCTTCTGCTGCCGTTCTCCCACACAAGGCGACGATGCCCTGCCAGCTGCTTTGATGGCAATGCTACAATTTGATGTAATTTTAGGTAAAATAAACAAACAACACCGGACTCATCAATGGCCGGTGCCCCCTAGGCATTCCCCTCCCTGGCCGTGCAGCACCCTGCCCAGTATTGAACTGCTCCCCTCCCTGCCCAGTGTTGTGCTGCTCCCCTCCCTGGCTGTGCAGCGCCCTGCCCAGTGTTGAACTGCTCCCCTCCCTGCCCAGTGTTGAGCTGCTCCCCTCCCAGGCTGTGCAGCGCCCTGCCCAGTGTTGAGCTGCTCCCCTCCCAGGCTGTGCAGCGCCCTGCCCAGTGTTGTGCTGCTCCCCTCCCAGGCTGTGCAGCACCCTGCCCAGTGTTGTGCTGCTCCCTCCCTGCCCAGTGTTGAGCTGCTCCCCTCCCAGGCTGTGCAGCACCCTGCCCAGTGTTGAGCTGCTCCCTCCCAGGCTGTGCAGCGCCCTGCCCAGTGTTGTGCTGCTCCCCTCCCAGGCTGTGCAGCACCCTGCCCAGTGTTGAGCTGCTCCCCTCCCAGGCTGTGCAGCGCCCTGCCCAGTGTTGTGCTGCTCCCCTCCCAGGCTGTGCAGCACCCTGCCCAGTGTTGTGCTGCTCCCTCCCTGCCCAGTGTTGAGCTGCTCCCCTCCCAGGCTGTGCAGCGCCCTGCCCAGTGTTGAGCTGCTCCCCTCCCAGGCTGTGCAGCGCCCTGCCCAGTGTTGTGCTGCTCCCCTCCCTGGCTGTGCAGCACCCTGCCCAGTGTTGAGCTGCTCCCCTCCCTGGCTGTGCAGCGCCCTGCCCAGCGCTGTTCGCGATTGGGAGACAGCGGCGGAGTTTAAATCCTGCCTCAGCAACTACCGTGGTGGCGAGGAGCTGTCGTCTCCCTCGCCCGGTACACCAGAGGGCATCGTGGGTTCCACCCCGACCCGGATGATGCCGCCTCGAGTTCGAGTGTTCTCTCTCCCTCCCCGTGGTTGGTGGATTTTTCTCTGGGTCCCTCCCGTTTTACCCCCCACATTCAGAAACGTGCGCTCAGATTATTTGGCTGTGACTATAAATTCCCAGGTGTGATGATATAAGCCACTGTGCGGTGAGCTATCAAGTCTGGTCAGGTTGCATTTGACAGAGAGCCAATAGCTCAGTGGGAATTACCTGGTAAATACAAAAAGAATGCAAACCGCAGTAGTTTATTTACTCTTGCTTTCAGTTCTCTAAATTATCTCCTATTTGTCTTCTCAGTATTTCCTCCGCACGGTGAACAACTTATTTATTTATGGTGACGCACGGCACCGTGAACACCTTGTAGAAAGGCGCTTTGTAAAGGTGATTTGCCATCACCGTTGGCGCTGGGTGAACGTTTCTCTTGCGAGCGCGTGGGCTCCCATGCGGGGCTTGCGTGCTGCATTGTCACCGTGACGCCCCCGTCTCACCGAATGGAAACGTGACACCGTGCTGAGCCATCAGGTCGCAGATCTCGCCCGGATCTGATGTCTTGAGCTCCACGAAGTTGGGAATGCAGATCCCATCATCTGCTGCTGCCCACAAGCAACGATCAACGGCATGCTTCCGTGGAAAGGCCACCTTGAGCTGGTACGTTAAACGCTCTGTCATTGGGGTATCTAACTCACGGTTTAAAAGGTTGTGTATATAGTAGTGTATAGTGTTTTAGTGTAGCTAAGGGACGAATGGGGTGTGAAAGTTTGAATATGACGGCTCAGGAAAGAATCGTCGTAGTAATAATAATATAGTCAGCTGACCGGTCAGCCAGCCAGTTAAGTACTGTGGCGTAAGAGCATTTAAATAACAATGGACGGTTGAATACAGTAAAGTGATGTACCGTAATTAAGTGCCAAATAAGGTATCATTTTGAATATTTCGCAGTTCGGAACAAAAAAAATATACATACATGAAAAAAATATGTAGAATTATATACAAATTTAACTAAACTAAAGTTTTGTGCAATCAATAAAAAAATATACGTATCATTCTCACTGGGTGTCTACTCAACCAATCGTTCTTCTGGGCTTGAATAAATCAGTACCACTTTTTGGAAATACAATAACAGTGGTTGTATTGGACTAAATGATCCCTGACATTTGAATGTGGATCTTTCAACAGTGGCTCATAACCAACTGTGGAAATGATCACTTTCAAATGCTGTGAACATGTGACATGGTACCATGTGGATGTGACGTGGTGACATGTGGCATGGTATCATGTCACATCCTTTAATGCAAACAAATGAAAAATGTGTTAAACAAGAATAGGTGTACAAGCCTCCTCCACAGGGGCTAATCTTGGCATCAATGGAACCATATGTTGGTGGTCCCACGAGGCTTTAAATATCCCTTACCACATCAGCCTATCTCTTCTTTAGCCTGTCATGTCCCCAATTAGCCCCCTCGATGCAGCCAAATAGGCTCCTTGAGGCATGCAGTAGCTTTGTTCGTGGGCTACATGACCCAGCAAATTCCTTTAAACTTAATTTTGGAGCTTTCGTGACTGCAGGAATTATTCTTTGGTTTTTTCGGTAAAGTCACGTATAAAAATAAAATAATAAATTAAATAATAGCATACGACGTTTCGATTGCAACACAAGCAATGATCATCAGGTATAATGAAATAGCGACATAGAATATAACCAGAGAGCAACCCAGGTACCTGGGTTGTTCTCTCTATGTATCTTGGTGATATCTGTCTGCTTATATGTCTGTCTATAGTTTTCTGGTTATATTCTATGTCGCTATTTCATTATACCTGATGATGATTGCTTGTGTTGCAATCGAAACGTCGTATGCTATTATTTAATTTATTATTTTATTTTTATATGTGACTTTACCGAAAAAACCAAAGAATAATCCTTTAAACTTGTCGGAGGAGCCCACTTGATGGGACTCTGTCCAGACCTCTCAGTGGTGTACGAGCTCCTCACAATGCAGACTTGGTAAAATCAAGATGGGTAATGGACAAGCTGACCTGCAAGTGTTTATGTTAACGAAGACAAAGATACCCCCTCGCCCTATAGCCTTCACAGACTGTGGAGGCAAGTGCTGTTAGCGAGCACCGATGAAGGCCGGCACGGCACACGAGGGGGTAGGTGGCCAGCACCAGGCCCGGCTGCCATTCGTCTCCTCAGTGGCGATGTTTACACACCGCACCAGGTACTCATTTTAGGCCGAGTTGATCTAGGGGAGACCCAGGACCGGTTCAAATAATCATCAATGACATTGGTGGCCGTGAGCGGGAATCGAACATGGATGGCCGGGTTTGTAGCGCAGCTCACCAATCCATGTGCCACCGCTCCCCCTACACACACACAGGTGTGCCGCTGACCTGTTCCCCCTTGCTGTAGGTGTCTGATGAGCGAGTAGGTGACCTCTCGGTCCAGGAGGGTCTTTATGCTGTCCAGGGGGTCCATTACCACCATGCCTGGCCTGGAGGTGATGTACTCCTGCGAGCCCACACGGAACCACACTCCATGAGCTTCAGGACCTATGAGTTCACACCTCACCACCGACATAACCAGAAATGTCTCGTCTCTTGTGTGCCAATGATAAAATCACTCTGAACAATTCATACATTACATATTCTATTCAAATTTGGTATATTCATATCACAGCTTTACAGTCGAATTGAACATACTTTGAGATTATTGCATGGACCTTGTTTAGACCTTACAAATAGTGATTTGGGGATGAGAATAACAATGACGACGATGATAATGACAAGGACACGCACCTGGAAGTCATCTATGATTCTGCGTGCTCGTGCATCCCCGGTGCTGGCATTGTACATCTCCTCCGTGAGCCGGTGGATGAGCACCTGGAAGGAGCCCTGCTCGCTCAGAGGCCGGGTCTGGTTTATCTGCAAAAAGATCAACAGACAAAGATCCCCGTATAGTCTTAATAGACTGTAGGGGCAAGTGTTGTTAGCCTAGCACCTATGAAGGCCGGCACAGCACACAAGGGGGTGGGTGGCCAGCACCACGCGCGACCGCCTTTGTCTCCCTAGTGGCGAAGTTTACACACCGCACCAGGTACTCATTTGAAGCCGAGTTGACCTAGGGGAGGCCCAGGACCGGTTGAGATAATCGTCACTGGTGTTGGCCGCGAGCGGGAACCGAACTTGGGTCGCCATGTGCGCAGCGCCACGTGCTAAACGCTAAACTACCGCTCTCCACGTGCAAAAACCCTCCTCTGAGACTGCATACACTGGAGTCTACTGGGACATGCGCCATTAGCGGGCACCTATATTAAAGCCGGAAAGTACACAAAAAAGGTCAATGGACCCACTCACACCAGAACCTCCATGTGGTCAGTGTTGACCGTATCATTGTCAACCTAGAAAAGGCTCAGGACAGATTCACAAACCAATTTACAACGGCGGTGAGCATCACAAGTCAGGGATTGAACGATGGATATTGTGGCACTGCGGTGCAAAGGGATCACCCACTACGATAGCATTCGGCACGAGCAGAGGCGTTCGTTGCCTCGGTACACTTGCAAAGAGTAACCCTCCACTGGATTGTTAATATTACTTCAGACAGTGAGAAGATATATGTTGCATTACGTGACGATTACAACAAATCATATTTTTTCACGAAACAAACTCGAAAAATGTATAACGTTGATAGAAGGCATGTTTGTGTCACTCCTTTATATATCAAGTTAATGATGTAAATTATCACGCCACGCTAGAGATTTAATTATGAAATCTTGGGGGTTGCAATTCAATTGAGAATTATTTAACCATCTCGTTTTTCACTGCGTCGTTTGTACAGGATAACGTCGCCAACCTGACCTTCCCATGTCCGCCCTGACCAATCAACCACCCGCACCTGGGGCAGCATTGGCACACGGTGTAACTGTCGTCTTCCAAAGCTGTTCCCATATCTGACCTTTTCACATATCCGCCTATACCTCAATCCCCAGCGAGTCGGATACGCGACGTTGTACCGTATAATTTCTTCTTCAATCAGTCTCGATTCTACTTTTTTTTTACTCCGTTATCTTGACCGTCACACGAGCACTCATTTGCATCCAACTTTCAAAATCTTGAACAAACAACATCCAGGTTCGATTTTGGAAATCTTTTGCAAAAGATTTCCAAAATCTTGAACTAACACAAGATCCAGGTTCGATTCAACACAGTACACAAAATCCGTGATTTGATCCCATCTGTGAAAGATGTGATTCCTGACATGCACTACCCTGGTGTCTACAAACTAAGTTGTGTCTGCGGTAGCGGTTACATTGGGAAAACAAAACATGTCTCGGACCGTGTTCGCAAACGCAAGGCAGATTTGAAACACGGCAGAACCAATACCTCTACCGTGGTTGATCACTGTTTGAACGCGGTGGGCTCACACGATATTGTTTTTTTCCGAGACCAAGGTACTCTGCAAACCTTCGAGCTACCATCAAAGATTTGTCCATGAAGCCATCCAGATTTATAAACACAGACATAACTTCAACCGAGAAGATGGATACAAATTAAGCAATCATTGGAAGGATGTGATCAACCAGGTAAAGTTGTAACTGCTTTGATGTTCCCTTCCTACCTGCCAATATTAGCCGACTCTCAAATTTCCGGGCCCTAGCTGAGTTCGGCCCTTGCTGAGCTTATATTTCCAAACCAAACTTCTCTCTCCTACTCGCTCTCTCCTGCTCGCTCCTACATTATAACATTAGCTGCTCCGCCCATCTCTAAACCTTGATAAACAGCCTGCCTCGGCAGATTCCCCCTCTTCTTCACCTGAAGACGATTGCTTGTGTTGCGATCGAAACGTGGTGATCTATTATTTTTTCTACCTACGTGACTTTACCGAAAGAACCAAAGAGTTTGTATCGTTCACTTTCATCTTTTGGATTTTGAATGTTGTGAATCTGGTACAGTATAGTTGTGCATTTTGCTTTGCGGTGCTAAATTAAGAAATGCTGACGCATTGTTCTATAAATAGACGAGCTTTCTGGTTAATCCTCGCTTCAAACTGGAATTGAAAAATGTGGACAAACCCTGCTTAAAATACAAGGGCTATATTTGTAAATTTCATAAGAAAGAATGTTATATGTGCATCTTGTAAACGACATTGAAGTAATATTTTAGCACAGTCGTGTCTGTGTATTAACATCACCTTTATCACTTCTATTTTCTTTTCCCTAAAAGGAAAAAAATACTGTCAATTAATGGGATATATACACACAAATTAGTTCACACACACACACGGGTGACTCAAAAGGTAACAATAAAAAGACAGCTTCTTACATGACATGCTGTAATTATCAGCTTCCGCGTACTATTCAGTAATTCCATTACTGTGGAATTTACCGAGACCGCATATTTAACAAAGAACTCACATTGTTAACAACACCACAGCCTTAAAAGAAAACCGATATAAAAGGCCACATTTTGGACGACCCTCCGTCATAGCACCTGAATCACTGCACACGTGTCATCGACTTGGAACTGTTATATAACTCAGAACACAAATAGTCATTAGCATCATCTAATGGTTGTTAAAAGTCACCGTTTGCCGAGCAGAAAGTGGCTTCACGGGTTCGAGACTGGACAGGAAGTGTGTCAAGGATGTCTTCTTTCTCCGTATTTGTCTAACCCAGGGATGGAGATCATTTTGCTTACCGTGGGCAGTATAGGACTTTCACTACCTCGGCAGGCCGTACGTGAGCACACACCTCGGTCACTTCTGGAGGGATTGTTTACAGAAGACGCGCGAGGGAGAAGGCAAGGCGGATGGGCGGCACGAGAGCCATGCTTGGGATGACCGCGGTGGATGCGCGCCGAGGTCGGTGCGAGTCCGCGAGAGACGGAGGCGATATTGTGCATGCCGTCACAGCCGTTCAGACCTCTGGGCATTCCGGGTAATGGTACACAAGCCTCCAGCGTGTGACATAGGCACGTGTTTGTGTGGATGGGTGCAATTCACGTGGTGGTCAGGGGCCACATACGAGTGGAGTCGCCAATGGAAATATAGGTCGGGTGATCCGAAAGGCTCGCACGGCACTCGGGCACACTGCGATTAATCTCCGGTGTGAATAGGTGCGGAGTGTATGTCCACAACAATACGAGACTCACAGACTGAATCTCAATCGTCTCTAGACCGGCTGAATAAAGGAGAGGCTCCAGCACTACCGTGTAGGTTTTCGCAGCGGTGCTGTAAAGCTCTTCGATGTATTTTCGGGGTTGTGCCGCACGTTTTTTGGGAAATTATATCAAGACTTGTCGCTTCACATGTTGGGAGCTTGTCAGAGTATTACTTCAAATGAATACATTTCTCTCTTCTAAAACCATGAGAGAAAGTGGCACTAATCTGTATATACATGCTACAAGCATATGGAAGTATGCGTCTCCATAACATCCACGTAATGGTGCAATTCTATATGCTCAAGAGCTAAATTCCAATATTGAATGTGGTTGCCAAGAGCTAAATTCCAATATTGAATGTGGTTGCCAAGAGCAGCTTCAGGAGAGAGTTTGTGTAGTTTGCTATTCGTCCGTTGAAGGAGTGCAGACTGTCCATAGTTTGCATTGCATGGCCACAATCACAGAACTGTGGCTTGTCGTCTATAATGCATATCTATGGGTCCGTGTCTTTGATTTTCCATTCATGAAGGAGACCTGCGCATCGGTCCGTCGAAGTTCTAATGCGGTTGATGGTTCCACCGGTGTCTTTGAGAAAGAATGTCAAAGCAAGGAGGTGCAGTGATGTTTGGTGCAATTGGCGTTAGTTTATTTGAGGCAGCCATTAGCCCAAACCCTGACGTCACTGCCCCCCCCCCCCCTTCGTGCTCACCGGCAGGTCTCTGCAAACTCCTCCATGTCCATGTCACGGAGTTTAGTGCCACTGACCCAGATTCCTACCCGGCCTCGGAAAGTCATACCGCCAGCAACCCGGGTCACCCTGGGAACAGAAGACAGAAACAAGAAGACCCTTCAAACAGCCTTCAACAGACTGGTAGTGCTGTTAGCGAGCAGCACCTATGAAGGCCGGAACGGCACACGAGGGGGCGGGTGGCCAACGCCACACCCAGCCGCCTTGGTCTCCCCCGTGCTTGTGTTTACACAAGGTGGACCAGGTCCTCATTTGCAGTTGAGTCGACCTAGGGGAGGCCCAGGAGCGGTTCAGCTATTAGTCACCGGTCTTGGTCATGAGCGGGTTGCTGGGTTCGTAGCGGTGTGCCAACCACTGCCCCACCGCTCCCTGCCATGAGAACAATACAGATGCACACATGCACATACATGAAAATACACACACATGCATATGCAACAGACACTAAATAAACTTTCTTTAATACACAAACACATAAAACAAAGATCCCCATGTAGGCCACATATCCCGTATGCAATATGGGGGGACTGCAGGCTTCTAGAGGCACTGTCAGCTATCGAGGGCAATCTGTCACCACCCCTCTCAAACTCAATCGCCAATATTCCTCGCGACGGCACAGCTCAGGCTTGCCTCTGGCTCAAGTGAGCTATGCAGCTCTTTCTCAGAAGCGACCTGGCCACAAATGATAGCTTACCAAAGTGGCTTATCATCATGTGGAAATGTAAAGCAGCCAAATGCTCTAACCGCATGTTCCTAAATGTGGAGGGGAAAAACCGGAGGACCTGGAGAAAAATCATCCACACGACCACGGGGAGAGAGATATGCAAACTCCAAATATACAGGAGTCCGGCTCGGGATTGAACAACCTCCTGTATACGAGGCGAAGTAGTTAACATTTCTGCTCTTGCATTCTGTCTCTCGGTCCGTGCTGCAATGCCCCTTGGTAGCCCTGGGATGCCACCTTGTCTGCTGCTGTGAATGCTCTCGTCACTTCTGAAGAGTCGTACCTCTTCTAGAAACTCCCCATCTCCCTGCATCACAATCCACCCTCCTCCTTTGGGAAATAAATCATCGGTCATAGATTTTAGAGAGGATAGAAGAAAACACATCTGACTTTGTAATCCACAACCAGTATTGGGAGGTCTCTCATCAAATCGTATCGGTCATCTCTGGCAACGTACAAATCGTCTCCCAAAGCCATTTGATCACAGATGATGCCGGAAATCCTTATTCTCTTTTCAGGACTGTAACCTAACTCCTGCATTCATGGAACATCCCGTTCTGCACTGCTCTTATCACTTGCCAACAACTCTTCTCCCATTTATATGAATACGTCATGGATTGTAGCCCCTCCTATTGCCTGTTACAATACATCTCCCCACCACGTGCCTGACATCCTTCAGCCTTCCACCATGACTTGTTGTTGTTGTTGCAACAATCACCTCCAATACTAAAAACATGTTCTCTCATCCTCAATTCTCTGTCCACCAATATTAACCCCTCGTTGTCTTGCCACCATGACTCCCAACATCACCAGCTTTGTCAATGCCTCATCTAATCCGGTGCTGTTTCCTTAGCTATCAATACCGCTCCTGTCACTTCCATCCTGAAAATATACACTGGACCTCAAAACACCCCTGCAAACATCTATTCTTTCTCAATCGCCCTTTCTTCAGAAACGTCTTCGGGATGAGAGATTATCTTCCCTCTCCAAGCATTTCTCCCTTCATGGTCTCCAAGACCCACGGCAGCTTATTCTCCTACGTGGATGGTAAATGATTTATCTTCAGAACGTGGATCGCTTTCACTCAAAATGCCTCTACACCTCTCTGCTGCTGTTGACATCGTAGACCACTCATCCTTCTTGAGTACACACAGACACACTCATACATCCATAGTGTACATACACGTGCATACAACAACTGACGTTTGCCACTCAAGTGGCAGTGATGCCCCCATGGCGCTTGTGCCCAGTCAGGTGCACTTTAAGGGCACAAGACTTGTGTGCGCACACAGAGACAAACGTACACAGACACAAATGCATAAAACCTACGCACACACAAATGTGCACACACATACAAAGATCCCCCATATAACGTCGTAGTTTTTTGTCTATCTACGTGACTTATAGGCTAACGTTGCAAGGCAATGAGCCTCCATCAGCACAGAGGGCAGAGGGCCACAGACTTGATGATGCCAGTGAGAGGTCGCACGATTACCAGCGCCAACCACTGATGGCAGAACGGCCTCCTGATTATGGGATGAAATCGTCGGCCTCCTCTTCCACGCGAGCCAGGCGTCTAGGGCGAGGCGGCCGGGTTACTCACACTTGACCCCACCACAAGCGCACACCGATGGTCACCACCAACACCGCCACCATGCGCCTGCCTTGGGGACTCAGCATTGAGGGCGACACACCAAACACGACGACGACAAAAAGTGTGGTTGGTGATCTTGCTGCGAACTAGGGGGTTAACCTTCCCATATTTACAAAGCAGTTGTTATCACTGTGTACACTATTCATATGCTAAATATACTCGTCAGGAATTGACCCCTGATATTTTCCGAATGTGTGTATTATACACACAGTGAATTATAGACACACACATACAGTGTATTATACACACACACAGTGCATTACACACACACACAGTGTATTATACACACACACACGCACAGTGTATTACACACACAGTCTATTATACACACACACAGTGTTTTACACACACAGTGTATTATACACACACACAGTGTATTACACACACAGTGTATTATATATACACACACACAGCGTATTACACACACACACAGCGTATTACACACACACACACAGCGTATTACACACACACAGCGTACTACACACACACACAGCGTATTATACACACAGTGTATTACACACACAGTGTATTATACACACACACAGTGTATTATACACACACAGTGTATTATACACACACAGTATATTATACACACACAGTATATTATACACACACAGTATATTATACACACACAGTGTATTATACACACACAGTATATTATACACACACAGTGTATTATACACACAGTTTACCAGTATTTAGCCACCAGTGTATACACACCACCAGTGTATTATACACACAGTGTATTACACACACACAGTGTATTATACACACAGTGTATTACACGCACACAGTGTATTACACACACACACAGTGTGTATTATACACACACAGTGTATTACACACACACAGTGTATTACACACACACAGTGTATTACACACACACAGTGTATTACACACACACACATTGTATTACACACACACAGTGTGTATTATACACACACACAGTGTGTATTATACACACACACAGTGTGCTATACACACACAGTGTATTACACACACAGTGTATTACATACACAGTGTATTACACACACACACAAACACGCAGTATATTATACACACACAGTGTATTATATATACACACACACACAGTGTATTATACACACACACAAACACAGTGTATTATACACACACAGTGTATTATACACACACAGTGTATTATACACACACACAGTGTATTATACACACACACACAGTGTATTACACACACAGTGTATTATACACACACGGTATATTATACACACAGTGTATTATACACAGTATATTATACACAAAGTATATTATACACACACAGTATATTATACACACACAGTATATTACACACACACAGTATATTATACACACACAGTATATTAGACACACACAGTATATTATACACACGCAGTATATTATACACACACACAAACACACAGTGTATTATACACACACACAGTGTATTATACACACACAGTGTATTATACACAGTGTATTATACACAGTGTATTACACACACACAGTATATTATACACACACAGTGTATTATACACACACACAGTGTATTATACACACACACAGTGTGTATTATACACACACACAGTGTGTATTATACACAGTGTATTATACACACAGTGTATTATACACACACACAGTGTATTATACACACACACAAACACACGGTGTATTATACACACACACAGTGTGCTATACACACACACACAAACACACGGTGTATTATACACAGTGTATTATACACACAGTGTGTATTATACACACACACACAGTATATTATACACACACACAAACACACGGTGTATTATACACACACACAGTGTGCTATACACACACACACAGCTTACACCCCCTGTATTATCGATCTCTATCAGGACGAGCGTGGCATTCTACGAGGTGAATGGAACCCCGAGGCCTGAGCGCCAATGGTGACTGTCTGTGGCGCCCTTGGGGGGCAGACGCAGGCCCCCCACTGTGACCAGCGTGGTGAAGTATGGTCAACCCACACGGCCCTTGGAGGGGTCACAAGCAATAGGGGTGAGACAAAGAGGGCTCTGTGATCGATGTTCTCATCAACACAGACACAGCAAAGACAAAGACCCCCCCCCGTAGTTTTATTTACGAGACTCTAGGGGGCCGCCTTTGTCTCCCCAGTGGCGATGTTCACACACCGCACCGGGTACTCATTTGAGGTTGAGTCGACCTAGGGGAGGCCCAGAAGCGGGTTCAGGTATTCGTTACCGAAGTTGGCAGTGAACGGGAATCGAACTCGCGGGGTTGGTGGGGCGGTGCGCTAACCACTGCGCCACCGCTCCCCACAACAACAACAACACGTGCAGAGACACCCCCCCCCCCCCCCCCGCTTCTAGCAAACTATTATGACGACTGGTGTGCACACTACAACATTAAATACACAAACAGGACTCTTCTTATATAGGCTACGACATGCATACGGATTAACGACGAACAATAACGGTGCTATTCACAACACACTCAACATTACTGCGTGTTACAGAACCACTCGTGGACATACACAGAAGTAGGCAACTACAACGGGGGGTCTTCATTGACGAACGCAGTACAACTCACATGCGAGAATCTCTCAGCTTAGACGGCACCGCGTATCAAGTACAACACTGTACACAACACGCTGTACACAACACGCTGTACACAACACACAGACACTGTACACAACACAATGTACACAACACACTGTACACAACACACACTGTACACAAAACACCAGCAGGCAACGTGGCTCGTGAAGATAGCCTACAGGTGACCACACATCAACAAACACCCCCCCTCTAGAACAACAACACACGACTCACCACACATCAACACCCCCCCCCCTAGAACAACAACAACACAGGTGACCACACATCAACAACCACCACCTCTAGAACAACAACACGACTCACCACACATCAACAAACACCCCCCCCCTAGAACAACAACAACAACACGACTCACCACACAACAACCCCCCCCCCTCTAGAACAACAACAGCAACAACACGACTCACCACACATCAACAACCCCCCCCCCCCCCCCTCTAGAACAACAACAGCAACAACACGACTCACCACACATCAACAACCCCCCCCCCCCCCTCTAGAACAACAACAGCAACAACACGACTCACCACACATCAACAAACACCCCCCCCCCTCTAGAACAACAACACGACTCACCACACATCAACAAACACCCCCCCCCCTCTAGAACAACAACACGACTCACCACACATCAACAAACACCCCCCCCCCCCCTCTAGAACAACAACAACAACAACACGCGGCTCACCACACCAAAAATCCCCCGTGCAGCCTTTGAAAGAGTGTCGGGGCAAGCAGCTATGGGGGCCGGCACGGCACACGGGGGGGGGGGGGGTGGCCATGCACCACGCCCGACCGCCTTTGTCTCCCCAGTGGCGATGCTCACTGCACACCGAGTCGAGCTCACACCACCACCACCGTGGTCCACGCAGACTTCGAGATCACATCAGAGAACCACCAAAGCACACGTGGTGCTTAATTACACACACACCAACACTACACACACACACTCACCAACACTACACACACACGCCAACACTACACACACACACTCACCAACAACACTACACACTCACCAACAATACACACACACACTCACCAACTTCACACACTCACCAACACTAAACAACACTACACACACACACACCAACACTACACACTCACCAACAATACACACACACACACACCAACACTACACACACACTCACCAACACTACACACACACACACCAACACTACACACACACACTCACCAACTTCACACACTCACCAACACTACACACACACTCACCAACACTACACACACACCAACACTACACACACACCAACACTACACACACACACTCACCAACACTACACACTCACCAAACAACACTACACACACACACCAACACTACACACACACCAACACTACACACACACCAACACTACACACACACTCACCAACACTACACACACACCCACCAACACTACACACACTCACCAACACTACACACACACTCACCAACACTACACACACACACTCACCAACACTCTCACACACACGCACGCATCCTCACCACGCAACACTACACAAAAGATCCCCCATATAGCCTTCACAGACTGTAGGGGCAAGTGCTGTTAGCACACACACACTACACACGCACGCATCCTCACCACACAACACCACTCACCTACTCGCACACACTACACTACACACTACACCACGCACGCATCCTCACCACGCAACACTACACACACTACACACACTCACACACACACTACACACGCACGCATCCTCACCAACTCTACACACACTACACTACACACACTACAGTACACACACCACACACACACACTACACTACACACACTACACACGCACGCATCCTAACCACGCAACACCACTCACCAACACTACACACACTACACTACTCACACACTCACCAACACTACACACACTACACACTCACACACACGCACACACGCACGCATGCTCACCAACACTACACACACTACACACACACTCACACACACGCACGCATCCTCACCAACACTACACACACTCACACGCACGCATGCTCACCACGCAACAGGCGTCGGCTCGGCTCAGGTGACTGCCCAGGTGAGTTTAGAGCTCAGGTGACTGCCCAGGTGACTCTGCCCAGGTGAGTTGGAGCTCAGCGCTCAGCGCGTGGCCGCGGTGGGCGTGTGACGAGCGCCGGCTCCGTGTGGGGGGGTGGGTGGGTGGGTGGGGGCGGGGTGGGGTGTGGGGCGTGGTGTGTGGGGTGGGTGGGGGGCGGGGCGGGGTGGTGTGTGGGGCGTGGGGTGTGGGGTGGGTGGGGTGGGGTGTGTGGGGGGTGGGTGTGGGGTGTGTGGGGGCGGGTGTGGGGTGTGGAGGGGGTGTGGGATGGGGTGTATGGGGGGTGTGGGGTGTGTGGGTGCGGGGTGTATGTTGGGGGGGTGGGGTGTGTGCGGCAGGGTGTGTGGGGTGTGTGGGGGGGGTGTGTAGAGGGTGTGTGGGATGGGATGTGTGGGGGGTGTGTGTGGGGGTGGGATGTGTGGGGGGTGTGTGTGGGGGTGGGGTGTGTGGGGTGTGTGGGGTGGGGGTGTGTGGGGGGAGGGGAGCGCGGTGTGTTCCTGTGTGGGCGGTGTGCGGAGTGGGGAGCGGTGGCGCAGCGGTTAACGCGCAGCGCTGGGCACCCAAGTTCGAGTCCCGCTCACGGCCAACACCAACCCCAGTGACGAATATCTGAACTGGTCCAGAGCTTCTCCTTGGTCTCAAATGAGTACTTGGTGCGGTGTGTAGTGAACATCGCCACTGGGGAGACAAAGGCGGCCGGGCGTGGTGCTGGCCACTCAACCCCCCTCGTGTGCCGTGCCGGCCTTCGCTAATAGAACTTGCCCCAATAGTCTGTTAGAGGCTATGGGGGGGGGGGTTCTTTGTCAGTTCAACACGCAGTAGGCTTTCACGACCAATATCATCCATAATATTGCTTTTTTGGGTTAAATCGCATAAATATCAATGTGTCGTTAAACTCGCCACCACCCGACACAGCCAACTAGTAAGGTTTGTCACGTAAACAGAACGTGGCAATTCGTCACTAGTACAGCATTAACCGGTGTGTTGGAGAGCCAAGCCACAACATTTGCAATCTGAGTACGACGTTGCACCAGTAATTACAACCAGCTTCATCAGGCGGACAGCAGCCAGGTTTATTAGGGATGTTTTGTGTCTGGAGTCTCAGGTAAATCTAAAGCTTCCGTCGGTTTTACTTGAATTTCTGCAGATGTTTTAGTTTTTCATCAACGCTGCTGATATTGTGCACTTCCAGTAGGAGGCCGTGTGAAGCCGATTGATTGTGCACATTTTAGTTTTATACGGAGAGACGGGTATAAATGGAGGTGATGTAGCTCGTCTCGTTTGTTACGAGCATTCTCCACAACGACGCCAACGATGTTTTTATTTTGTGTTGTGCGGTTTAATTTGGCGTAGCTACATCACCGGTCAGGTGGGGCCCTAATGTGTTGGTTTGTCTCTCACGGTGGCACCTGGCCTATATGTCGCGGCCCCCCCTCTTGCCCGATCACACGAGTGCATACATGTTGTCGTTCCTTGACACTGTTGTTGAAAACAAACCTCATGGTGGTTTTCAAGGGGGCCCCAAATGGAAGCTTTGGCCACCAGGGATGGGCTGGAGGGGTCCAAGACTCCCTTGACGCTCGTCCCGCTGCTGGGCGTTGTTGCTTCAAAGTCGGGCCCGCATCTTCAAGTGAAGTCTCTTATCTATACGTGGCACCTCACGAGCATTGGTTCAAGTAGCTCGGTCAACTTGGAACTTGTGGGCCAATGCTGCGTGTCTACTGGGAGGCCCGAGTGCTGATGAGACACTGCCAGGTCAGCAACGCTCCAGAGTTTGCCTCTATTTTAATCAATGTTCCATATATCTTCATCATTGTTGCGGGTATACGATTGAACAAATTGAGTAGAATAATGCGTGAGTTGCTGTGCTTGAATAACGTTGTGTTTGTTACATAAGTGTTTTTTTAATTGAAATAAACTTGGCAGCACAGACAGGAGTCGAACTTGACTTGAGAGCTCTGTGACAATGAGGACCCTGTAAGAAGGCCTTGAGGTTGACTCACAACGTGCCCGAGACATCCCCTCCTGCAGCTGCTCGTTATCGCCATCAGCTGTGCGCCTTACCAGGCACGGAGCACGAGGCCAAACACTGGAGGATAACATTGATGGCCAAGCTGTGGAGGTCCAATAAACACTTGCAAGGTCTCCTCCATTGCCTCGCAAGAGCGAGATAGCACTGCTTTGCCATGGGTAAGATCAGATGAGAACTGAAGTTATCAATATGTACACATTGGTCAAATCACGATGTTAGAATATCCACGCATGCCACCGCTGAACTGTGGGCAGACCAGTAGTGGCTGCGTCTCTGCGTGGTCCAGGGGCCCGAGGGGAATATCTCGTGCCATTGGAGAGCCGCTCCATCACGAGACACGTCCCTACGCCGTCAAGACAAGGGAACGACTAGCGGAAGGCAGTGGAGAAGCAGCAGAGGGGAGCTGTCACACAGCTGTAATGAAGAGCAAGGAGCCATAGGGGCGCTTTCAGGAGTCGAGAAGGTGAAACGATACAGCAGTGGAGCCGTTTGTGAGATGGATCTGAAGATGTCCCGTCGTTGCAGAGTGAACGCACGAAGAAGTCGTTGGTGAATACGTGGAGATAAGCACTGACCCAAGGAGGAGATCCGCAGCAGAGAGAGAGAGAACACTGACTTGAACTGAACTGTGGCAATCGAGTTCTTTGTCGTCACCAACACGAGCTAAGCAGTGACTTTACAACGACAAATCAGTGGGCTATCATCACGGTGAATGTGTGTGTCCAGCTGTCACCTGACGGGGAGAGAGTGCTGTGCTGTCTACATCCACGAGGAGATCACGTGTCCACACTTCGTCGGAGTTCAGCACCGATTGAAACAGCTGATGATGATGCCAGCTGATGATGCCAGCTGCTGCTGCCAGCTGCTGATACCAGCTACTGCTACCAGCTGTTGCTGCCAGCTGATTCTGCCAGCTGCTGATGCCAGCTGTTCTGCCAGCTGATACTGCGAGCTGCTGATGCCAGCTGATACTGCGAGCTGCTGATGCCAGCTGATACTGCGAGCTGCTGCTACTAGCTGCTGATACCAGCTGATACTGCGAGCTGCTGCTGCTAGCTGATGATACCAGCTGATACTGCGAGCTGCTGCTGCTAGCTGATGATACCAGCTGATACTGGGAGCTGCTGCTGCTAGCTGATGATACCAGCTGATACTGCGAGCTGCTGCTGCTAGCTGCTGATGCCTAGCTGCTGATGCTGCTGCTGCCAGCTGCTGGCTGTGTCGCTGCGGTATTGCGCCATGAACGTGGAGCCGCACTGCACCGGAGGAGTCATCGCGGTGTCATCGCGCACAACGACCCCAGCAGGCAGGAGAAGCCGCCTGCTCGTCGACTTTGACGAAGGACACCACCAGACTGGCTTCAAGTCCATCCATCAATACGCATCACAGCTACTTCGGGTCTGTGGTTCCAAGTCTGTATTGATGTTGAGTCTACTTTTGGTATTAGTTTTTGTATGTTGATCACTTTCACATACAGAGCGTTGCCTGATTTATTTGCTGTTTGATTCATACCAATACCTTCGTATCAGTATGATACATTATCCGGAACACAGGTTGCATACTAAAGACTGGTATTCTGGTTTTGAATCAAAATAAATACTGCTCGCATCAAAGTGCTGTTCCCGTGTGTGCTTTACCAGTGTGTTTAATCATTACGTTGTGTGCGGCGATATCAAACGAATTTGGTATCCATAGGTTACCGTCATCATTCAATGATATCCTCGACAACAAAGCACTCAAATCATTGACAGTTACCAATTGGAATGACACCTTTCAGCAGCATTCAATTCTCATTAATCATAACGACAAGTTCCACAGCGATGTAACATGGTGAGCCATTCACGAGCGCACTGAACAAACTACAAAAAAACATTCAACAACAATCACGAGTCTGTTGAAATAGTGAGAAGAAATATATGAAGTGTGAAAAGTGAGTTTTGAGTGAGGTTTCGAATTACAATTTGGCCAATGACTCAGTGTCTACGGCAAGCGGGAACATGACTATTCCAGCCACGTGGGCTGGCAATGAAAAAAAACGCGGTAGCCAAACCCTTTGTTGTGTTAGGGGCACACACACACACAGAGGGGTCACCGTGCTACGCACAGGCCAGGCGACGTCAGGACCCACTGGGGGACCCTGACACACGCAGGAGTCGGCGAGACACTGGCCCGGGGTGGTTGGCCACCACACCCACCATCCAGTGCCTTGTCGGCTGGCAGACAAAGTGTGAACGCCACACGCGGCAAGTTCTGCGGCCAGAGTAGCCTGCCGCCATGCAGCACGACGAGTCGCATCGGGGCACACGACCCCTGCACCACAGAGTTACTCGGAGTGGTCCAGAGCCACTTGCACACGAGGTGATCTGATCGCTGCATCTCCACGATGGAGGTCCTCTCAGGTGTGTGCCTTCCTTTGGCTGTCATTCCGTCACTAGTCGTGACCATCGGTCTGCACCCCTTCAAGCGAAGTGTCCTGCCTGTCAAGATATCTCTGACTGCATCTGTTGTCTTATCCGTAGGCTCCTCCTTCTGTCTCTCAGTTTAATTACAAGCATGCACCTCTCTGCATTTCTCTGTGAACATTTCAGTTTTTATTACATTTAGTTTGTGAATTTCCACGTTTCCAATCCATATGTTGTCGAATGTTATATTAGCCGATTGAAAACGTTGTACTTTAGGAACGTTGGTGTGTTGCTTTTCAATTCACTTTCTAAAATAACTCCCGCTC
Source organism: Lethenteron reissneri (assembly GCF_015708825.2). Classification (NCBI taxonomy): domain Eukaryota; kingdom Metazoa; phylum Chordata; class Hyperoartia; order Petromyzontiformes; family Petromyzontidae; genus Lethenteron; species Lethenteron reissneri. The sequence continues at coordinate 854,611 of NC_083819.1, read as the reverse complement.
TGCTGTATTCATCTCCCTATAGTCACGCTTTTCTCCCAATATGCTTTCAATAATATTCTGCAATTGAGGTTTCAGAAAATGTTTTTTATAGTGCTGATGAGTAGGCTTGCTCAAAGCCGTATCTTATTACCTGACTCTTCTCATTGTTATGTTTACTGCTCTCTGTATGTAATCTTGCTGTAACAATAAAACATGTTACGTTATTTTCATTACTTCTAAATGCTTATTTGAATTAAGACCTTGTGAGAGCGATGGGCAACTCTACGAAATTACTGTGGACATCATCAAAGAAGCAGACCTACCTCTCAAGGTCATAGACCTCAATGCTACAAGGGGGCAATATTGTCGGTGATCGTTTCAAATTTGTGGCCCAAGCACTGCGGTACGGAGAGTGGCGTAGCAAAGTGAAGGTGCTGAGTGGTAAGGCAGGGGGTGGAGGGAGCTTGAGCCATGGACATGCCCTCTCGGTAGACGACTTGAGATGACAAAGATCAATCGGGAGTAGCGAGGTGTTTGTGATTTTTTTTTTAGTTAATCGAAATAACTGAAAATCTGGCATAGACACAAAATTTATGATTATCCAAAAGGTTTTTAGATTACATGAATCCGAAAATTGTTCATCACTTGAAGTGACCGCTTCCATGACACCACGCCAATGCTATTCCCACCAAAACACGTGTTACATGACGTCGGCTGACATTTTTATTGGCACGAAGACTCCCCTTATACTATTCCACAAGAACAACAACAACCGCCATTCGCCACTAAGTGTCGGTGACGTCTCCACGGCAATTGTGCCATACTAGGTGCACTTTTAGGCCACGTGAAGTGTCGAGGGACCGCTGGCAGGAGGTCACAAAACAGATCCAGGGGCCACGGTTTGACTGAGATGACTGGAAGATGCACCACCTGTGCTCCAAACTCTGCTAACTTTATGCACTTTAGCCGCTCCGCTCGTTGTTGTGAGCGTCGCTCCTCTGCCCTCCATTGTTACTGGAGGGCGATTGCCTTCAAATCCCTAGCAGCGTCCTTCACAGACCACCTGCGGAGATGCCAATCTGACACTGCTGGTACCAGTCAAGTAAGCACGTACATTTATAAACACACAACCCGTATAACAGAGGTTATCCAAATGATTTGAACATACGAAATTGTCCTTAAATATCTAAACTTGAAAACCAGAAGCATATCACTATAATTAATCCTCAGCTCGGATTCAGACTCCAACAGCCAACATGACTGCAGGCACCATGGCTGGCCATTGGACCCACGTGACCAGCGTTGTCGTGCAATGCATAATCCGCTTTTCCCCGCGTGTAAACTTCTGCACACATTGTTTTTGTGTGCACATGCATACCACTGCAGCATAGTTACAGTAAACACTTCAAGATCAGCTCTCCTAGCCTTTGACGTGCTCTTCGGAATGTTAAGTATCCTAACTGTAGTTGCATGTTATTGTACTGCACATCATAACCTGTTAGGCAACTGCAAGCTAGATCGGTGCCTTTTTTTAATTAGTAAAAGCTGTTGACTAAGACCACACATAGTTGTGGTTTAAACAACCCAATTTCTTGCGGTTTGACATTCTTCATCGCACGTTTTTTAATGTGTCCTCAACTCATATCAACTACCCTAGAAAACCTCACAGAGTCTCAAGACTCATTTATAATACTTGTTTTTTATAAACCTTTCGTAGAAGTGTAGGGTGTACCTTGCGTTCCAACCGTAGTGCCTTATACCGACAAGCTCCACTCAAAGTCGGCCTAAAAGTGTTCTGGAAAATATCGAAGGTGAAAATAATCCCTGCAGAGTTTGCACATTGACTACGATCTGGTACAACAATCTATAAAGTAAATGTATGTGTGCATCATGCCTTTCAACAGCATTCCATTCTCAATAATCATCACGACAAGTTCCACAGTGCTGCAACGTGACGATCCATTCACAAGGGAGCTGAACAAACGACAAAACGATATATTCAACGAAGAGTCATCAGTCCGTTGCTTCGAGAAGTAATACATGTAGTGTGAGAAGTGAATTTTGAGTGAGGTTTCGAATTTGAATGATTCAGTAGCAAAGCCATCCCAGGTGCGTGGACTGGCAACGGAAGAGCGTGGGGGTAGCCAACGCCCTTTTTTTTTATTTTAGGAGCACACACACACAGAGGGGTCACCGTGCTACGCACAGGCCAGGCGACGTCAGGTCCCACTGGGGGACCCTGGCTCACGCAGGAGTCGGCGAGACACTGGCCGGGGTGGTTGGCCACCCACCCACCATCCAGTGCCTTGTCGCCTGGCAGACAAAGTGTGAACGCCACACGCGGCAAGTTCTGCGGCCAGAGTAGCCTGCCGCCATGCAGCACGACGAGTCGCATCGGGGCACACGACCACTGCACCACAGAGTTACTCGGAGTGGTCAGCCATGGATCTATAAACTCCCTGAGGCAGAGGGCAGCATCAAGACGTTTCAAGCTTTTAAGTATGGCCCTTCTTTATGGAAAAATAAAAACATCCTACGTATTTTCAAAAAAAAAGTGGGCGAAATACCAATGTTCAGGATCTCAAGGTTGTGCCATTAGTTTGAGTCTTGAGATTACTCAGCCACAATGTTGATGTGGTCTGAGGCCACTGCTGATGGCACTGATAAGTACGTGAAGAGAAGACGCGCCTAAAGTTTCTGCAGGTGTTCTGCAATGCGTGGTCGTCATCATCATACTCCTGATATTAAAAATCAAGCGACGCTCACGCCTAGGTAAACACATTAAAACATCCGTTATAAGCAACAGGATCATCACCATTATAGTCAGCAGCCATGATCAATCCACTCCTGGATGAATGTCTCCCCAAGCTGCTGCCAAGAGAGGACATCAGTGGTGAAACTTGATTGTACTTCGTCATGGTTTCCGAACGGGTCCATACCACGTCAAAGGCGGTCTCAATAGCCCATCCACGCTGCACATATCATAAAATACTCTCTTGAGGACAGAAGTCATATTTACTGCACCTACCTGGCAGCACGGCAGTGTGCTAATTCCACTATTTGTTTGTATCTGCGATACACAGCAGTGCCGCTGTTGTCACATTGCTCCAATTGTCACGAGACAATGCACTGCTCTCCAGCACTGTGCGTGCTGCCGCGATGCGATGCCGTGTAATGTACCACAGTAATCGAGCGTGCTCATTGGGTATAATTCCTAAAATAAATAATGACCGCTTCTCTCTCCCTCTCGATGTTTTACAATACCATGCTCTGCAGTGACACGTTCTGAATATGCAGCCAAAGAGAAAACAAATATATAACTGAAGTCATTGTGATTAAAAATACACCCCACGTCAGCTCATTTGGCTGATACACATTCATTGGCTGTGAGCAGTGTGACTGAGAACACGCGTATGTCCGAGCGAGGGGAGTGAATCAGCGGGGCAGTGGAGCATTGACCACGCCGCAACACGTGTCCCCAAGACTGCTCCGCGTGCCTCCCTCCCGGCACAAGCGCAGAGGAGGCGGCAGAGGCGGCGCTTTCAGAACCCCGCAGCGAGGGACGCGAACGCGCCGCCACCAAAGCAGTCGAATCTGGGCACGACGGGAATGCCCCCATCACCGCAGCGAAACGAGAGCGTGCCGGGCCCTAGAACAGCGACTATCACACACCCACACACACCCACACGGCACCCCGCAGGAAGCAGACAGCCTCTGTGCACCGTGCGAAATCCACCAGCGAGTGCGCGTGGGAGTCCGCCGTGTGCCTCTGGTCTTAGCCGCGTCCTGCTCCAGCTGCCCCGACACCGTCGTCTGTCTCCTGCCCGCCGCCCGCCGCCTGCCAAGTTGTGCCCAGCGCGCTCACATTGACGACTCGAGACAAAGAGGGCCCAGCGCGCTGCTTGCCCGAGTTTTGTTTAAACCGCGTGAAGTGGACTCGCTCGGGACGCGTGCCTAGAATGGATGATGGAGCAGACCGGTGGACACGGCCGCCAAAGGGGAGAATTCCACCCCGCGAGGACGTCCAAGAGAGAGATGGAGCGATTAGATCGGCTCGTGTGCAGGCGACGGATTCTGCCATCCTAGGACTGAGAGTGGGGGTGGGACTTCATCCAGCAGTGGATAGAAAATTGTTGGCGACGTAGCGATGTATGTACTATATGAGCTTGCATTTTTGCAATAATTTACGGGTTTTTATTTGATTTGAACGACTACATTGTACGTACAGGAGTCGAATGACTTGCTTTGTCAGCAGTAGCAGCAGCGCTGCGTAATTATGCATTTGCGTCAGCGTGACACGATGGCATCATCAAACGATGCAGTCTTCGTCTTCTTCGCTGGAGGTTTAAATCCCCAACGTGAGTGCTCAGCAAGCAGCGAGCTGGGCACGAATTCCCGACGCGTCAACGTTTGACAATCAGTCGCCGCGCCACTGGACGGGCAACACACAAATACAGAAGACCCCCAAAGCGGTCGCTCTATCGGGGAAAGTGTGTGGGCCGGAGGACAGACGTCCTCTCTCTCGTCTCTCTCATCTGTCTCGTTCGGTGGCTTTGAACAATAGCTCTCAAACTCACGGCTCTGACAGCCAGGAAGTAAATGCGGTGGATTTGCTCTCCAGTACACAAGCAGCGCGCTGTACTCGTGACGAATTGGCACGTTCTGTTTACGTGACAAACCTTACTAATTGGCTGTCGGGTTTTTACGACGCATTTATATTTACGCGATCTCACCCAACACAAGCACCTATATTATGGAGCCAAAATGTGATCTCACCTCCCACTGACGCCCATAATCATTCTGTGTGCATAGGCAGCAGCAGCAGTAACAGCACTTGTGTGCACACTCGTGATGCGAGTGGCGGCAAGTGGCTGCTGCTGTTGATGATGGGGGCACGAGAGGCTTGCCGTGATTTTCAGGATGTGATCGGGTTTCGCGATACGACAGCGATTGCGATATCACGCCGCCATGACTTTGTGTCGGTGTGTTCACGCGTTTCAGTGCACCGCGTTTGTGTGCTGATGTTCTCCCAGCATGAACGTAAAGGCGACTTAAACGTTCTTCAGCTGTAGGTCACTCAACGCATAACGCCAGTCACGTCCCATCATTACAACCCACCATGCTCATGACGCACACGCTGGCAGTTACACAAGGCACGCTACCATGGCATCATCATTATCAAATCAAACTATTACCAAAACGACTACGTCACGTACTGTAATTGCCAAGCCATTCAAATGAATTGGAAACATTAAACTGGAAACAACTTCAATTGTCGAGTTAGTTTTTTTTTCTCACAGTCATCTTACTCGGGAATTGAATACTGTACAGTGCCAATAAAAACATGAAAGGGGCCAATGGTGAGATCCTCTGATTAAATAAGTCATGGGGAAAAGTGCCGTACCAGAGTCATTCATGTATGACATTCACAAATGTCTCACTGCTGCGAAGCGTGCTCCAAACATTGCCTTGGGGAAGTTTGGTCGCAGATATATTGCCGTGGTAAGAATGCATAATGAATGTGTTTACCAGATGAGAATATTAGCTTACAGGGCTGGATCATAGCTGCTTCTACCAATGATTAACACAGACAACTCCGCTCGTCCTTTCACTTGTGAGTGGCACGTGGACAGATTCACGCTCCACGCCTGTGCCCGTGTTTCCCCCATGATTGCTTCAACACGACGCCGTATCTCGTTTGGACAGCCGAACGTCCTTGTGACCAGCGCGCTCGCCACTTGGCCGCGCGAGACGTCGACCACGGTGGGATGATGATGATGATGATCCCCGCCACGGAGTGTCCCTCTCGCCAAGTTGGCTCAGCGTTGGCCATCAAAGGCGCCGTCGCGTTTCTGGTGTGTGCACGTGGGGCCATTGTGCGACCAAGACGCACGGCTACAATGAAATAGCACATTTTGAGAAGTACTTGTCAATTATTTGTAACTAAATAAGTCACTGAACGTGAACAAGTCACTGTTCATAATTACCACTGTTATTCAGGTCGCGCTGGCAAAATAGGTCATGTTGTTACATCGGGCACTCCCCTGAGTAATTAAAGGATGACCCACATCATCGTGCATTCCTATACACACACACAAACATAAACTGTTATGAGGCCAATATGCATTCACTCATTCAGCGGTGAACAGATAATGCTACTGCAGCTGCTGATAATAATGTTGAAACAAACACAATGCAAACAAAAAACCACAACCTTACCATAGTCAACTTTTTTTGGTAAGCAAGAAAAGCATCCGGCCATCAGTGCCATACAAGAGTTAACAGAATACTTTTATCTTTTAAAGGCAAAGAGAAACAAAACAAAAGCCCATCCACACTTGTAGTGGAAGCTCTCTGTCAAAACCCTGGCTCAACAAAAACCCACCCACCTTGACACAGCACAAAGTTGTGAGTGAAACGTCTCGTGGTTGTGGCGTGGTTGGTGGTGGTGGTGGAGGCAGCCGTCACAGCGTTGTATGGCCACGTGGTTGTGATGTGGTTGGTGGTGGTGGTGGTGGCAGCAGTCGCAGCGTTCTCGCCACGTGGTTGTGGTGTGGTTGGTGGTGGTGGTTGTTGTGGTGTGGTTGGTGGTGGTGGAGGCAGCAGTCGCAGCGTTCTGGCCACGTGTGCCATCCACCCAAAACCCCGCCTCTGGTGAGGTCCTCCCGCCCCAGTTGGGGATGTGGTGAGAGAGAGAGAGAGGAGGGGGGTGGGGGGTGAATTCCTCGGGTCCAAAACCTATTGGTCGGGAACGGCTCCCCACATTGTCATGTCCGGGCGGCGCAAGACAGCAGTGCGACTGTGGCCACGGCACACAAACCACTGTCGTCTGCCCCTTCTACCGAGCCGGAGAGAAGGGGCAGACGACACCAACGAGCTCTCTCCTGCAGCCGTCTCGTCGCGGCGAGCAGAGCTCGACACGAAGCTCGCTCCTGCACACATTGCTGCCACCATCATACGCAAGACGAGAGTGTCAGGGTTGGGTTGGCTTCAAGTGCTTAGCAAAGCCGTGGCCAAACCAAGTGACGGCCCCATCCGCTGCGTGCAGGCAGGGGCTGGATCAAGTTTGACCGAGCGTTGGGTGGGGGGCTGGCGCTGTTGAAGTTGTTTTTTTTGGGGGGGGGGGTGGGTGAGGGCCCACTGTGTATATTCAAACTCCCTTCCATTTATACGTTATATAGAGGTTTGTAACGAGCACCCATCCCCAATGTCAAACGTGCAGTTATCTATTGATTAATCTAGGTTATTTCAGGTCTGTTTTGTTATGATATTCGATTCGTATAGTTTGAAAATAAAGTTAAACCGAACAAAACTGATGTTCACATTCGGCACATGACTGGTAGCATTACCCAGAGCGGCGCTATGGCTACAATGACCCCCAACGGCGCTCCAGCGTGCTAAAGTAACTCGTTTCGACCATTCTAGAGAAGTTCCTCTTTTTATTGGGGGGGGGGGGGGGGGGGGGTCAATGCGAGGCGCTGGAACGCAGTGAACCCGGCCCGGTATGTCCGTGCACTTCCGTGCAGGGATTATTGGCCGTGTGTATGCGGCTCGGTGAGGCCTCCATTCAGCAGTGGATTGAACAGGGCTGCTGCTGATGACGACGTTGCGGTGTTTGTGTGCGCGTGTGTGTGTCAACTCGTGCCGAGGCGGCCTTCAACAGGCCCTTGCCCCAAAAGTATGTTAAGGCTATACGGGGGATCTTTGCGCTAACGTCGTTAACCCGACGTCCCGAGTTCGATTCCAACTCGCGGCCAACATCAGTGACGATTATTTGAACCGTTCCTGGACCTCACCTAGGTCAACTCAGTCTCAAATGAGTACCTGGTGTAAACATCGCGACTCGAGAGACAAAGGGGGCCGGGCGTGGTGCAGGTGACCCACCCCCTCGTGTGCCACCGTGCCGGCCTTCTCATTAAGGCCACACGGGAAATCGTCGTCTGCTTTGCGTGGTGCCCCCTGCAGTCATCTCAGTCTATCAGAGGCGTGGGGGAAGAAGAAGAACCTCAACACAAAAATGTCGATTCCTTAGTTTATTTACACTCATACAGGAAAGTGTTTAAAAGTAGTAACGTTTAATCACAAAACCACGTTCTGGATCCAACTTGCTCTTGCATGCAACCTCCAACATGAATCTCGAACATTTATAAATATATTGCAAACATAAAATACATAAGAGTAAAAATTATAAATAATGACACCACCAGTTGATGTGAATGTAATAAATAAGTTAACTTTGTTTAGATCATGCCGTGATCAGAAACAATCCAGTTTTACTTGAAAAATGTAAACACGCAGGTGCCCCATTGTGATGATCACGCACAATCGGTGCAAGGCGTGAGCAATAAATATATAATTCATGTAAAAAAAATATTCCTGAAGTTTTATATTGACCAGCTAACACAGCAGTAGCGATCTGAGTGTGCGTGTTTCAACGCGAGTGATTCACGCCTGCGTTCACATTATCCTCACCATCTCGTTAATAAAAAAAACCCACATCTCCCCACCGACCCACAGAACCCCGGATTCTCCGCGCGTCTTCCCCACACGTCCGCGCCTCTTCTTAGCAGCACAGCATCAGCCTTAGAAGCTGTGAAATAAACAAACAAAAATGTATCAGAAGGAGGCATTGTGTAAAAATGTGTCTTACTCTAAAGTCGGCAGAGCACCGTGCCCTGCGAGGCAGTGCCACTGGATCCGGAAGAACTCTGGTGAACAGAGCGGACACCCAGAATAAAGACGTCATTCGAGATCCCGAACACCACCGCACCTCCTGTCTTTGACACTCTTCATCGAAAACACCGGCGGAGCCATCAACCGCATGAGGACATCAACAGGCCGCTGCGTGCACATCCCCTTCGTGAATGGCGCGATTGTGGGTTTACCATAATGTCAACCCATGGAGAAACATTGAGACTCATTGAGATGCATTAAAGACAAGCCACGGGGTGGCCATGCGATCCAAACTACAGGCCACGTAGTGACATCGCTGTAGCCTGCACTCCTTCAAAGGAAGAATATCAGAAACACAAACTCTGCTGAAGCCCTCTCGTCGCGGCACGCAGACCTGCCACTGAGCAACTCGTGAACACTGCTGCATTCGCAAGAACAGAATAGCACTGGAATGTGATGACATCATCATCATCACCGTGGGACTAATCCTGCCACATTAACAGGGCCCCTTTTGCCCACCGCTAAAAACACGCTCATTCAAGCTCCGCCAAGATGACCTGCGTGTTTCCAGCTCAACAATTCCCATGCATTCACGCCAACGGCTCAGGAGGGTATCCCAAGTTTGGGGGGTCTTAACATCTCATCGTTTCAGGACGGGCTTTGAGAACGGCGTCCCCAAGTCGTCACCACACCTCGGAGCCGGGCTCTACTACCACCCGACTCACTCCGTGCACATGAAGTGGTGATCTCATCGCTGCACGTTCCTGGCAGGCCAGCCGGCGGGGTGGGAGCGGTAGCGCAGTCGCGGTTAGCGCCACGCCGCGCTACAAACCCGGCCAGCCGAGTTCGATTCCTGCTCACGGCCAACACCGGTGACGATTATCTGAACCGGTCCTGCGCCTCCCCTAAGTCGACTCAGCCTGAAATGAGTACTGTACCTGGTGCGGTGTGTAAACACTCGCCGCCGGGGAGACAAAGGTGGCCGGGCGTGGGCCTGACCACCCACCCCCTCGTGTGCCATGCCGGCCTTCCTCGGATCTTTCAGTGCTACTCGCTTACACCACTTGCCCAAACAGTGTTGGTAAGGCTACACGGGGGATCTTTGTCTTTGGGGATCGGCGGTGGCGGCGGAGGGGGGGGGGCTGCATTGGCACCAAGCCAGCCCCCGGCAGGTCAAGGCAAGTGCCGGGGCCGCCTGCACGATAACCCCGGGGGGGGGGGGGGGGGCTACGATACTCCCTCACACCACGTCACCAGTTGGACAGCCAAGTCGCCGGCGAGCTGCACGAACACGACGATGCTGGAGCGCGGAGCTTTGCTCTCCAAAAAAATGACAGCCAAGGGGTTGTTTTCCAGCCGTCCACGTTTACAAAGGTGGCGTGGCAATGTGCTCGTGCAGCAGCAGTAGCAGCAGCTTGGCAGGGCCGCCCGGGGGGGGTGGGGAGAGTGGTCCTGGCTGCGAATCTTTGGCAAGGAGTGCCCCCCGCTGTGCGGCCAGGGGTGTGATGTGAATAATGAGGCTTTTGCGAACCGGCTTAGTGGCGGATGCAGTGGCTCGGAGGCTTTTGTTGGGCACAGGCACAGCCATTCCCCCACCCAGCCCATGTTCAGCCCCTCCCTCTGTGCCACGAGCAGCGAAAGTCAAAGCCAAGTTGGCGGCAAGTCCTGAAATCTCTGCGTGGAAGGGCACCGGCTAAAGTTGGCGATGTATTACGCAATGGTGATACCGCTGATGTTATGAGGATGGCGAAAAGGTGAAGAGGTGCAGCCTCGCTTGTACCGCTGGGACGCCGCAGTGGCTCGGAGATGTTAACTGCCTCGCCTGGTGTACAGGAGGTCGTGGGTTCTATTCCGACCCTGACGCCTGCTGCTGCTGTATATTTGGAGTTTGCGTCTCTCTCTCATCATCATCACGATGGCTCGGAGATTTTAACTGCCTCGCCTGCTATACAGGAGGTCGTGGGTTCGATTCCGACCCTGACGCCTGCTGCTGCTGTATATTTGGAGTTTGTGTCTCTCTCTCTCCCCGTGGTCGTGTGGATTTTCTCTGGGTCCTCCGGTTTTTCCATCCATAATCAGCAACACGCGTTTAGAGTATTTGGCTGCTATACATTTCCACGCGATAAGCCACTTGTTGAGCTATCATTTGTGGCCAGGTCGCTTCTGCAAAAGAGCTTGAAAGCTCAGTGGGCCTTACCTGGTAAAATAAAAAGTTTATAGTAAAAAAACAAGGTGATACTGCCTCCACTAGAGGGAGCTCTAGACAGCCCGACATTCTTAGAGCGCATGGCCAGGGGTCGGCAACCACCAACACAACAAGGAGACTTTTTTTTCGAATTTGGTAAAAAAAAAAAACTCAATGTCAAGAGCCTCAATGCCACGTGAATCCGAGACGGTGGTCCTTAGTGAACGACGTCACGAAGCGGTCTTTGAAGAGCCGCATGCGGCTTCGGAGGCGAGCCCCGTAAACATCCAGAAGGCGCGACCGTTTTACAGACGCGCGTAGTCTGCCGGCAGAGGGCGATGTCAGAGCCTTGCTACAAACGCCCCGATATCTCCCTCTCGCTCCCCTCCATCCACCCCTCTCCGTGTCTCTCGAGGGACTGGGTGAGCGTGGGTGAGCGTGCGTGCACGTGGTGGAGCGGTGGTGGAGCGGTGAGCACGCTGCGCTACGAACCACCAGAGTTCGATTCCCACTGGCACCGGTGACGATTATCTGAACCGGTCCTGGGCCTCCCCGAGGTTGACTCAGACTCCTAAAGAGAACCTGGTTCAGTGTGTAAACATCGTCACTAGGGAGACAAAGGCGGCCGGGCGTGGGGTTATCCACCCAGCCCCTCGTGGGCCGTGCCGGCCTCCATAGGTGCTCTCTAACAGCACTTGCCCTGACTGTCTGTTAAAGGCTATACTAGGGATATTTGCCTTTGTGCACGTGCATAGCACTAGCGTATGTATATTGAACTTATTTTGCACCATACATAGGCAACTGTGCTAATCACAAACTAAGCAACAAAATGCAGTTCTTAAGAAATGAGTTTTCAATCTGGATGATTTAAAAGTGCATAGCTCCAGTGGAAGGAAGAGCGTTCCAGACGGCCGCAGAAGTGCATCTGAAAGCGCGCGATGATGCAGTGACCCCCCTTGTTCGATAGCCAACAGCCAAAAGCCGCCGTGGCCGCCGCTGCTGCCACTGTGAGGACGATGAGCGGCGTCACGTGGCGGCGTCTCCACCCCTTGACGGGCCAGCGAGGCGTTGCGGGTCATTAGCGGCGTCTCACCTCGGTCTCGGAGAGCAGCACGCCGTTCGCCGTCGCCTTGCCGCTCGAGTAGAAGGTGCCGAACGCATCTGCGGCGGGGAGAGCGAAGACGCCGCGAGCGTCAGGTTTGGCTCGCGTGGCGCGAGACGCGTGGAGCCGACTCGCTCTGCTGCGCGTGGGCAGCGTGTACAGGGGCTGGGTGGGCAGCGTGTACAGGGGCTGTGTGGGCAGCGTGTACAGGGGCTGTGTGGGCAGCGTGTACAGGGGCTGGGTGGGCAGCGTGTACAGGGGCTGGGTGGGGAGCGTGTACAGGGGCTGGGTGGGCAGCGTGTACAGGGGCTGGGTGGGCAGCGTGTACAGGGGCTGTGTGGGCAGCGTGTACAGGGGCTGGGTGGGGAGCGTGTTCAGGGGCTGGGTGGGGAGCGTGTAAAGGGGCTGGGTGGAGAGCGTGTACAGGGGCTGTGTGGGCAGCGTGTACAGGGGCTGTGTGGGGAGCATGTTCAGGGGCTGGGTGGGGAGCGTGTACAGGGGCTGGGTGGGGAGCGTGTACAGGGGCTGGGTGGGGAGCGTGTACAGGGGCTGGGTGTGGAGCGTGTTCAGGGGCTGTGTGGGCAGCGTGTACAGGGGCTGTGTGGGCAGCGTGTACAGGGGCTGGGTGGGGAGCGTGTACAGGGGCTGGGTGGGGAGCGTGTACAGGGGCTGTGTGGGCAGCGTGTACAGGGGCTGGGTGGGGAGCGTGTACAGGGGCTGGGTGGGGAGCGTGTTCAGGGGCTGGGTGGGGAGCGTGTAAAGGGGCTGGGTGGGGAGCGTGTACAGGGGCTGGGTGGGGAGTGTGTACAGGGGCTGTGTGGGCAGCGTGTACAGGGCTGTGTGGGCAGCGTGTTCAGGGGCTGGGTGGGGAGCATGTTCAGGGGCTGGGTGGGGAGCGTGTACAGGGGCTGGGTGGGGAGCGTGTACAGGGGCTGTGTGGGCAGCGTGTACAGGGGGGGCTGGGTGGACGCGCTGATACGACGGCAGCGAGCGTGTTGCATGGCATTGGGTTTAGAGGCGTTGCACATTATGAAATTCGGGAAATGTTATAAACACGCCATGAGCATCGAGTGAGTGAGTGTTGAGCGAGTGAGCGGTGAGTGAGTGGGGTGAGGCTCACCTGAAGTAGCAGTCAGGGTGGACAGGCAGCACACATACTCCTCGAAGCCGACGCGGCCGCGGGCGTCCGCATAGCGTGCGGTGATGGCGCGCACCGACTCGGACGAGGGCGCACGACCTGCACTCCGCACCGTGTGCAAGCGGGCAAACCGGGCGATGAGTCGACTGCACACAGGGCAGCTTAGCAGCCAGGCAACACGGTGACTAAACAACCTGGCGAACGGTAACTGGCTCATCCAGGCAACATCTCAAGTGATCGACCAGGCAGCATGTAATTATATAAACGAGGCAGCACGACAGCTAAACAACCAGGCAAGACGTCAATTAAAACAACCATGCAGCTACTTGTAACAAATGGAACTCGGCGTGTGAGACTGCGACCACATTGGTCGCTCACCGAGTGCTTGCAGGGCCGAGCTCAGTTCCGTGGGGCTCAGCGAGCCGCGCACCTCCTGGGACGACTGCACGAAGATGTTCTGTGCGCAGGAGCAAAGAAAACGGCGGACAATAAAAAAAAACGCCACATCTGCGAGCGAAGATTCACGGCTCTCCTTGAGGAACTGAAGAAGCTCCCAAGCGAAACGTCGGACATGGTGCAGAACAACATGCGGGACATTCTGAAAACCCATCATAGAGGTAAAAACTAAACTAAAAACTGTAATAAACTAAACTTTCTATTTTATCAGGCAAGGCCCACTGAGTAGTTCTTTTTCAGAAGCGACCTGGCCACAAATGATAGCTCAACGAAGTGGCTTATCATGTAGAAATTATAGCAGCCAAATACTCTAAACGCGTGTTTTCTAAATGTGGAGGGGAAAACCAAAGAACCTGGAGAAAATCCACATGATCACAGGGAGAGACGCATGCAAACTCCAAATATACAGGCGTCAGGATCTAACCCATAACCTCTTGTATATCATCCCTACATCAGGGGTTGCAACTCTGTGCCTAGCCCCTTTAAATCCAGCTTGGAGACCGACTGATAATTCTCACTGGCTTTCTACGACTTGTCGTAATTGGACGTTACGTGTGCTGCGAGTGCGATTATTATTATTATTATTGGCTTCTAGCGTGGTTTCTTCTTCATTGCATCAATTTTGTGAGTGAAGTTTCCATTGTTGTTACTATTATTTAACTGTATTTTGATTGGATTTTATCTAAACTATTACATCCGGCGCTTTGAGATGTTTCGACATGAAAGGCGCTTTATAAAATCAAGATCGTCACAATCACCACGATTATGAACCGTACGCGTACCGACCGGTCACCGATGCTGCCAAGGCCGACGCGCGACTTACGGTCCAGTCCTTCAGCTTGGTCCAGAAGGCGGTGAACTCCTGGAGCCCAAGCTGCCCATTGTGCTGAGCGGGGCGAGGGTCAGCGGGTCAAGGTGAAACTAATAACACAAGATGAACCGATTCCGGCAGTGGTGATGCACACCTGCAGGGTAGCCAGAGAGTGTGGCGGGGACAGCTGCGTGTATGTGTGCGAGTGCTGTGTATGAGTGCTGTGTGTGTGAGTGCTGTGTGTGTGCGAGTGCTGCGTGAGTGCTGTGTGTGTGTGTGTGCTGTGTGTGTGTGAAACAACCGCCCTGCGGAGCAACGCGGCGCTGCCTGTAGGCGGCAGTGGAGCAAGTAGGCTGTCTATCCGCATTGTTGATTGTTTCACCCTTCCCGCGAGCGTGTCACGGAGCGTGCCACGCACGGGACCCGGAGTTCTAAATCCTGCCCACGGCCGCCACCGTCACCGTTAATATTGTTGCCATCACAATCTCCGGCATTATTATTATCTTGTAATCACCATCGTCGTAATCATCATCATCATTATTATCAGCTGTAATCATCGTTAATCAGCCAACACCAGTAAAGTTGGCGCCGACTGGCGAGGCTGCAAAGGAGTTGAATTCCGCCCAATGTTCGATTGAGGAAGGGCACGCAAGGGCACGCTGTGGCTGGTTTCATTTTTATCATTTGGAATTTGTGCTAGAACGGCAACACACAACGACCTGTTCTCGGCGAATTATTCCTGAGAGGCCACTCAGAGTTTTTGCTCCAGACTGGGAAACAACAAAGACAAATCGTACATACGCATGGATTGTGTAACTCTCTATGATGTGTGTTCTTCTTCTGAAGTATTTAATTTGCAGTATGGAAGCCGACAGGGAGCTGTCAGGGTAAAGTGCATTGCCACAAGTGTTTCTAGATTGTCCTTTCAGCTCTGAATTGTGTCTCCAAATTTTGGGCAATAACCCTTTGAAAAATGTTTCCAACTGAAACAGCAACACAACTTTGCACAACAGTTGAGTTCATATTTGGATCATCTTAACGAGAGCTACTGCGACCCCACATTGCAGACAGACAGAGACAGGGCGAACGCGTAAAGAGGATACGCCCTTGAGTCCCACGATGCGACGGCTTCCCTCCAGGCTGAAGGATGTCGTTCCCAGCTCCGCTCCTACGGCGATGAGCACATTAACGGATTAATAACCGGACGAAAAGAACTCCTCTAAAACAACACAGCCAGTCCTCTCGAGCCGTGAAACTGGTGGAGCAGCGGGGCAGTGGTTAGCACACCGCTCGAGAAACCAGGCCAGGGCTGACATCGTGTGAACCGATCCGGAGTAAAGACCCGCACTGAGAAGTGCGGTGAAGGATTGTCAATCGACCTCCAATGGGTGGATTGACAAAGGGCTGTTAAGGATTTTGTTTATAAACATTATGACAGCGAATGAATTCCCAATGGCGAGATGACGGTGATGATGAGGACACTGAGATATTGAAGGTAATGTAGTAGTATTTTTTAATAAGTTGTATTTGATGATGATGATAATGATGGTGATTATGAAACTGATAGTGATGATGGTGATGATAATGATAGTGATGACTGTAATGGTGATGATGGTGATGAAAATAATGGTTATGGTAATGATCATTATTACACGGATGGCAATGATGATAATAATGACGATGTTAATCATGATGATAACTATATTTACTTACGGGTAGAAACTAGCTTGGTCAGTAGATTCTGCAGGACGAAGGGGTCCATTATTCCTTTCTGCGTGGACACAAATATAACAGCGGAGAGATTCAGCAACCTGTCCCTCACCTGTCTTCTGTCACCTAATGAGACCAGGGACTGAGGTTTCAAGTTACTTTAAAAAGAATAGACAATGAGCACCATATGGTGGCCACCTCTGAGGTTGGAAACAACCACGAGGTATTACGTGAAGAAGGATATCTCAGTGCCAGAAGAGGGGAGCGTTTCGTTTATCATTACAAGTGGTGTATTATTAGTATTATTAGTACAGCTGATAAAATACTGGTTCTGACTGTACATTTTTTTTCTGTTTGGTAAACACAGGTGGTACGTGCAATGTGTGTGTTTGTGGAGGAGGCTCGTGAAGGACGCTACTGGGCAGTTGGAGGCGGTCGCCCTCCAACAACAACGGAGGGCAGTGGAGCGACGCTCACAACAACGAGCGGAGCGCCTGGTGGCTAAAGCACAGCAAGTTGGCAGAAGAGGGCACAGGTGGCGCATCTGCCAGTCGTCTCAGTCGGTCAACCCGTGGCACCCGCTGGGTCTGTCCCGTGACTCTCTGCCTGCGAGCCTTTGACGCTTCACGTGGCCTCGGAGTGCACCTGGCCTGGCACAGGCGCCGTGGTGACGTCACTGCCACTTAGTGGCGAACGGTGGCTGCTGCTGCTGCCATTGTTGTTTGTGTCCATGCGTGACTCACGTTGGGGGCCGTGTACTTCTGGAAGATGTCTCGGCACCACCTCCGCGTGGCGTCCTCCACGGGCTCCGGCGCCTTGGGGACCGAGCGTGGCTGCGTGACCAGAGGGAGCAACGGGGCCACCGGTTACATTACACCGAAAAATACTTGGCGAGAAACGTGTCGATGCGAACCCGGTGTGTGATCACTTTCGGAGCAGAAAGCATTTCTCGAGGGCATTCATTCAACCCGTGGCATGACCGATAACATCATTCGTATGCAATCCGTGAAAATCCACGAGCCTTTTTTCTAAAGTCTGGAATAATACGTACTTTGCGTATGACGTGGTTGATGAACAGTGGTATAACATTTATTGTAAATCATATTTGTAGTACAAAAATGTTGAAAGTCAATTTGTATAGGTTGCAGTGACACACGTGTATGCATGTAGAACTTCCTTCGCACTGTACATAACCAACCATGCTAATCACATGGCTAAGTTAATATTAAAGATGCATGTAAAAGACTTAAAGAAAACCCTTTAAAGGTAAACTTAAAAATAACAATAACAATCGTAATGATACTAAAATCACAGCCTTTAAAAGAAAAGCCTTCTGGAGAATTGTTAACATTTCTACACAATGAGCATGCAATGAAGAAGGTAGTCCTGGAAAGAAGATAAGTAGAAGCAAAGCTACCCAGTCTGATCAAGTACAGGAAATCACAATATCTCATCAACAGTCACGCCTCAAGGGCCCAAAAGGTCCCAACGACCCCAAGGGCCCAAACGACCTCAACGACCCCGAGGCCAAGGAACTGGCGAGAATAGAAAAATGTGAGATTCTTACCTGGACAGTGGCGTTGCTTTCTCTTCCCATTTCCCTAAATGAAGAAATAAATAAACAACACAAGAGGGTGGAAATTAATATGTAACTTTTGTAATCAGAAAGTATTCGTGTTTAATGTTCAGTGCACAGTTGAGTAAAAGCAAAGTGATTTAAATAAGATTAACTGCAATTGAAACTGAATCTACATTAATTACAATAATACAAAGTGTTTGACTTTTCAACCAGATAAAATATAATAAGTAGTGATATTGACACATTAATATGAAGGATTTACTGGCCTTCACAGATGCTCGCTAACAGCACTTGCCCCAACAGCCTGTTCAAGGCTATACGGTGGATCGCCTGGTATACAGGAGGTCGTGGGTTAGACCCCAACCTTGATGCCTGTAAATGTGGAGTTTGCATGTTCTCCCCGTGGCCACGTGGATATTTCTCTGGGTCCTCCGGTTTTTCCCTCCACATTTAGAAACTTGCGTTTAGAGTATTTGGCTGCGAAACATTTCCACGTGACAAGCCGCTTCGTTGGGCTATCATTTGTGGCCAGGTCACTTCAGATAGAGATCCATACTGCTCAGTGGTCGAGCAATCTTTGTTTGCCTCGACGTACTCGGATTGCAGGCCGTCACGCTGAGCGAAGATGCGGAGGATGAACTCGGCCTCCTCATTCGGCTTGAACGTGCACGGCACAACGACGTAGTCGCCGTACGGCAGGCGGAAGCGACCCCCGACCTCGCGCAGGTTGCTCCACGTCGCCGTGCCCCCCACGGAGCTCGCTGCCGTCAGCGCCTCCTGCGGTAGCCAGGAGGCGTCCCGCAACTGGAACGCGGCAGACAGAAAGAGGCGAGCGTCAAGCGAGGCTCGCGCGACGCTGTCAAGCCCACGTGCACAAGGTTGCAGCGGCTTTTGGCGAACCGTCAGACAAAGATGGTCGCCGCACGGCGAGCCATCGAACAAAGACGGTCGCCGCATTGCGCACTTGCAGATACGCTCCTGCGCCCGTCTGGCATGCTCTTCCTTCCGATATAAGGATGCCGTTGGAGATATGCACTTTTAAATCATCTAGATTGAACACCAATTTCTTTCAAACTTTTTTTTGTGTTTGGTTTGTCATCCTTCCCCCGCACCTGCGAATAGCGCGGTTGGCTATGTGCGGTGCGAGAGAAGAAGTTCAACGTAACATACATCATGATTTGTTATTGTCATTGTCTTTGTGCTGTTCGTCTATTGGCGTCCTTTGGTCTAAAACCAGATAAGGCCATAAAGGAGGCCAATCAGTTGCATACATTATTATCAAAACACGTGTGTTTGCACGTTTTACCACGAGTATGTGTGATTAATGCAGACTTGATGCCTTGCAAGAGGTGTGTCTAGTTGGTGTTTGAACGTCTTAACACCTCCTGTGTTATTGCCAGAAAGGGTAAAGCCGATTTATTTCTCCATCAAGGTCACTCTGTAGCGTGACCTCGTTTATAGAGGGGGGGGGGGGGGTACCAAAGACCAACACCAAAGGGGGGAGCGAGGGAGGGGCACGACCCAGTCAATGCTGCCCCTTCAGAGCGGTCATATCTGCTGTGGCAGCTGGGTTTTAAAACATAACGACGACACAAAGGGAAGCGAAGCCACGGGCTAAGTGAATTGAGGTATTGAAGTGGGAGGGGCTGGTCCCCGCGACGCTCTTGCGAGAAAACCATCGAGAGGGCCACAGCGCACAGCGTCGTTGCGCGTCGTCCACACGATCGTGCAAGGAACGGAAAGTGACGCTTTTGTGCAACTACGGTCGAGACGTCGACTTCAGTGAGAGTACGCGAGAAGGGTGTACATGTACTCACGTCTTTTGGAATCTGCAGAAACAAACGGTAGATAAAGATGCACGTTAGCAGACTTATTCAATTAAAATAAACATTCAGTGCCTTTATATTCAAACGAGCGTGCGGCAGTGTACATCTTCACCGGTGGCACTGGGTCAGTGGTGGAAATTCCACATTGGCAAGGGGTTGGGTTTATCACTTCCTACGAAGTGGTACTTGACCCTGCAGAGCTTTACAAGCCAAGTCCGTCTTGAGGCGCTCGAGGTGTGAATATCTCGAGGGATCTTTTGCGAGGCTGTGGTGTGGCCACCAGGGGGCAGTGCAGCACAAAGCCCAACATTGTGGGCGCCAGAGGGACCCAAAACAAACAATTTGTGTTTACCAGGTGAGGCCCACTGAGCCGTGTAGCTCTTTCTCAGAAGAGACCTGGCCACAAATGATAGCCCAATGAAGTGGCTTATCGCGTGGAAATGTATAGCAGCCAAATACTCTAAATGCGCGACGTTGATTCTGAATGTGGAGGGATAAACCGGAGGACCTGGAGAGAAAATCCACGCGACCACGGGGAGAACATGCAAACTCCAAATATACAGCTGGCGTGAGTGTCGAACCCACAGCCTCCTGTATACCAGGCGAGGTAGTCAACATCCCGCCAGCGCGGTGCTATGTACCTGGTGGATGAGGAAGCCGATGGAGAGCAGCGGTTGGCGGTTGCGCTGCAGGTCGCGTGGTTTTTGTAGCAGTGTCAGGAGCACCTCCCCGCCTTCCCGGGCCAGGACCCGCACGCGGTACTGCGGGTTCGTGCGGTACGTGTCTGCGGGCATCGCGACGTCAATTGCACGTTAAATTAATTCGTTCGTCGATTCATTCATTCGTCATTCGTCCAAATGCCTTCTGCCGATCTCCGGTGAAGCGAACGGAGGCAGCGGCAGATGCAGCCACTTGATGATACCGATGATGATGAAGCTCAAATGGAAGATGAAAATTTAAAAGGACTGTTGTAGTCACCCAGAACAGGAGCATGGGACACGACTCAACGCCCGGTTCTCAAATACAAAGGAGGGATGGTCACAGCGATACACCACCCTGGTCCTCCTGACGCAATTATCTGGCTCATTAACAACCTCGACGTGCAATTGCAACTGTTGCTCTAAGTCAACGTCAGCCGTACAAAGGCGATCGTCTTTGCTCGAAACGGGTGCTTCTTATTCGTCGTGAGGAACGCCGCGCTGTGGTTCATTCGTGACGTGACAACATCAACAATAAATAAAATAATTAAAAATAATAAATACAATTTGTAAGATTCAGCCGCGGCAACGTGAGAGCCGTAATGACCGCCGGAAGGGAACAAAACCTAGAGGACCCCGACAGAGACACGAAAACTCCAAATATACAGCAGCAGGCGTCAGGGTCGGAGTCAAACCCACGACCTCCTGCGCACCAGGCGGCCCCCCGTATAGCCCCGGACAGACCGTCGGCGCCGGTGCCGTGAGCGCGCGGTTGCGCGCGAGGCGCCCGCACCTTGGTGCTGGCAGGTGCCGCCGGCCGAGTGGCCCCTCCTCCACTCGCCGGCGTGCGTGGCGACGGCCCAGCGGTGGCGCTGGCCCTCGGCCAGGTCGTCGGCCGTCAGGTGGCACATGTCCAGCGTGTGGAAGTTCTTGCGGAAGTGGCCCATGAACATCCTGCGGCGGGGACGACGCCGAGAAGCAGGAGGCCGTTACAGACGCTCAAAGCGGAGTGCGTGGGAAGGTGAGATCGATGCGCACACGTGACCCGTGCCTGCGATCCGATTCGACGTCAGCATCCCAAGTTTCACACTTGAGGGAGCAGCAATCGTCTGTGCCCAGATGTGTGCGGCAATGTCTGCTACAATACAAGACGGTTTGGAAACGTATTTCCTTCGAGAATTGCTATAGAAGTGCCCAAGTGCATCATGGCTAAATGATGATGCTGCGATGGAGCGTGCTGTGAGCAAGCGCTGAGGAAGGCGACCGAGTGACGGCAGTAAAGCAAATAGGTTCGTGAACTGGTCTGTGCGAGTGTTATCATCTCGTATGCAAGAGGGGTCTCTCTCTTTTCCTCCCACGTGATGCAAAACATTACTAAAAAGAGTGAAATCAAGTCCCTGCAAAGTATAAAGAATATTGATAATTAGTAAGGCTGGAATAATCACCAGAACTCCCCGTCCTCCAGAGCGTTGCGCATGCGCCGCACGACGCGCGGGTCCACCTCGTTCCACTGCGGGGCCCTGGGGAGAGGAGCGCACGCGGCGTCACGGGCAGTGCGGGGCGGGTGGTGCGTGCGTGTGAACGTGTGTGCGCGCTATTGTGGTGGTACAGCATGGGGAGCGGTGGCAAAGCAGTTAGCGCGCTGTGCTACGAACCCGTTGACCACAGTTCGATTCTCGCTCACAGCCAACACTAGTTACGATTACCTGTACCGGTCCTGGTTCTCCCCTAGGTCGACTCAGCCTCAAGTGAGTACCTAGTGCGGTGTGCCAACATCGCCACTAGAGAGATAAAGGTGGCCGGGCGTGGTTCTGGCCTCCCATCCCCTCGTGTGCCGAGCTGGCCTTCATTCGGTACTGGCTAACAGCTCTTGCCCCAACAGTCTATTAAGGCTATACGGGGGATCTTTGTCTTTGTTATTGTAGTGGTACAGGTAGAGAAGTAGTTAACGCGATCCGCTACAAACCGGTGACAAATAAATTAACCAGTCCTGGCCTTCCTCAAGGTCAACCCAGCAATAAATGGGTATCTAGTGTGCTCGGCAAACATCAGCGCTGGGTAGACAGAGGCGCCGGGCACGGCGTTGGCCACGCACCCCCTCCCCCTCGTGTGCCGAGCCGGCCTTGACAAGTGCTCACGAACATCGCTCGTCCCCATGGCCTGTTACGGCTCCAGCTGGGGCCTTCGTGGACCAGTGGAGAGGATTGGCTCACCTGTCACTCCAGTCTCCTGACCACTCGACGCAGCCCCAAGGGTTTCTCAATCGGACGAGTTCCACGGATTGGCCACGGTAAATGACCTAAGCACATCATAATTATATTATTGTAATTATACTAATGAACATCGTCATGAGCATTATTATCATTGTCGCCATCATTTACCATCGTCGACAGTCCCCTTCATCATCATTGTAGTTATCATAATGATTACCACCATCATCATTAGCATCTTCAGTTGTCATCACAGTCACCAACATCAACATGATCATTGGAATCACGATCATCATAATTCTAGACAACATTACTTTTTAGGTAAACCCATATGTTATGGTGTGGTGGAAGTCAGAGTTGAAACAGCCGACCAAGTGTGTGAACAACACCCGCCGCTACTTTAATCCGGCAAGGACCATAAACACCGTCACCAAATATGTTGGCAAACGCAGTTCAACGTAATCCGACAGGGCATTCTGTTCTTGCAGCCATGAATGAGAACGTCATGTAATCATGGGCGTCTGGGGCCCAAATTAAATTCATGAAACATTCAATCTACCGCATCTGGTTGTCGGCCCAAACATCCCAATGCTGCAAATGTACCCAACGAAACTGAGCGTGGAGAGAGGCGCACCAGCGGACCCCCCCGGCGCACCTTCTCGACGCCCGTCACGGAGTAGGCGTGTCCCAGCACGATGCCCTCCTTCGTCTCCACCTCGGGCCGGTTCGGGAAGCTCAGGCCGCCCGCCACTCCGCCGCAGCACAGGCCCAGCGCCGCCGGGCCGCCCGCCACGCCAAGCGCGCCCTTCTCGAACCACCGGCGACCCCGGACGCGTCCCGACAACCCCGGCGTGGCCCTCGGGCCCTTCCCGCGGCCGGGGGCCTCGTCGGGGTGGTAGGTGGAGGCCCCCATGAGGGAGCCGGCCTCCTGGGCCGCGCGCATGTAGTCCCACAGGCCGTGGAAGGCGGCGACGCCGCCGTCCGGCCGGTCCTCCTCCCCCTCGCGGCCGACGCGCCGCCGCTCCGTGAGGCCCCCCGTGAAGTCCATGAAGGCCTCGGTCAGCATCCCCCCGCGCATCGCCTCGTAGGAGCCGCACAGTCTGGGGGGGCGGGGCGGGGCGGGGGGGGGGGGGGGGCGGTCAGCGCGGAACGAACCCGGCCGCGACCCGACTTCGATTGCCGCGAGCGGCAATCGAAGCCGGTTTCAGCGCCTCCACTAGGTCGACTCGGCCTAAAATGAGGTAACAATTTCTGAGCGAGTGCGTGCGTGCCTACTTGGCGTAGGCTTTCTCGAGCAGGGCGCTCCAGAACTCGTTGGAAGTTTGCGAGTGGACGAACAGCAGCTTCCCGTTGACTGTCGGCAGTCGGTCGTCAATCACAACCTCCACCCACTTGCCGTACTGCCAGAACTACCACAACAACAACAACAAGTCAGTACAATCCACCTGTACTACTACCACAACAACAACAACAACAACAGTACAACCCACCTGTACTACAACAACAACAGTACAATCCACCTGTACTGCGAGCAGCCAGACAGCAAAAGGAAGTGGCCGAGTGGCCGAGGGGCAAGGTTTGTGGCGCCGCTTGCTTCAAGGCCTCGGCCGTCGCGACCTCTGCACCTCGCGACGCTTCTTACGCGAAATCGGAAGATGCCCGCGTAGCCGTCCACGGCGCTGAACGACTGCTGGCTGGGCAAGACCCTCTCCAGCAGGCGCGGGTGCAGGGTCAGTGACGCGAGCGCAGCCAAGAACCAGCAATCCCCTGCACGCAGACAAAGACAAAGGTTCTCACCTGTGTAGCCTTAACATAATGTTGGAGCAGGCGCTATGAAGCAGCAATCCCCATGCACACACAAAGAGACAGATAAATGTCCCCCGTGTGGCCTCAACCTACTGTTGGAGCAGGTGCTATGGAGGCGGCCGGCTGAGCGCGTGTGGGGGTGGAGCGGATCTATCTGTGCGGCGCTTTGAATGTTACCTCCTTGTACACGTGGGTTCTTTCTGGATAATCTGGATTCCTCCCACTGAATTGGTCGATGACGTGACAAGGGCACGACTCTCCACCAACAACACACGAGTCTGGAGACTCAATGGGGCTTTCTTGGGAATATAAAAGTGTGGGCATTGTCAATATTAACAGCAGAAGTGATTTTGTCACCTTAACTGAGACGATGCTCAGCGACAAAAGAATGGAAAATTCCACTGCAGGAGTTCAGAGCCACTGGACTTAATTGCCAGAGACATTATTATCTCAGTGGGCTATTTTTAAAATGGTAAGAGTTGCCAACTTGTAACGCGCACACTTTTCGTAGATTCATTGGCGCGGGAAACTGCAGGCAAGCGGAGGAGATAGCCATATGATCCGCGGCTCTACGTTTGGTACATCAATCCAACTAAAAGGTTGAGCCAAATAAATTAAAACGTCTGAATTAATTGGCATTATAAAAGCATGCGTACACAACTCACACACATCAGTTGTACTTGCTATTAATAGAAGTGCGTGTTTGTTTTTTCTGTCTGACATACCTGGTGGAACTTTATACACCGGTGCCCCTACTGAATTCACAACAACATGAACCTCTTTGGAATTTGAGTGTGATGATACCTCGTGACATTTCCTTACAGAATTTCGCAATGTGTAGTTAGCACTTGAAGGGCTTTCGTCACCAACGCCCGCGGAACAACGCCGCGGTGTGCGTCGGGCTCAAGTCTCACGCAGGGTTCTCTCGTGCAATCCCATCGGCAGCTTCATAGAAAACATCCCTCTCATGCATTTTCATCTTGTGCCATGGGTGCCGTGATGTTAATTACTTCGCCTGGTATGCAGGAGGTCATGGGTTCGGTCCCGACCATGACATTCTCTATAGTTTGCGTGTCTTTCTCTCCATTTAGAAAAGCGTGTTTAGTGTCTTTGGCTGCTATGAATTCCAACATTAAACGCGACTTTGTTGAGCTATTATTTGTGGCCAGGTCGCTTATGGCCACTGGACATCTGAGAATCTACTGGACATCAGATTCCCACCGTATGAATAAAGATTCTGGTTTACTTTATTACTTTCACGAGTTATCGTCCTACTGGATGTCTCAGGCTGTGTCTCGTGCAGCACTTCGACATCTTTGATGAAAGGCGCTTCATGAATATATCAATCATTGACTTAGAGCTTTCGTGACTGCAAAAATTCATATTCTTTGGGTCTTTCTCCTGATGACGATCGCTTGCGTTGCGATCGAAACGTCGTAGTTTTTTTTTTACCTATCTACCTGACTTTACCGAAAGACCCAAAGAATATTACAATCATTATTATTAAACGGTAGCCGGTAACCGTTATCAGAACCCATAACCGGTTGTGGCTTTCGTCAACGATGCACCGATCGATTCCCGCGCCATTGTTACAACTGGGATCGAACTGGCGAACCTCTCCCACCTCAAAGGTCGTAACGCGACTCGAGCGATGCACACCGACACCCACAGCCACCCACAGCCACCCACAGCCACACACAGCCACCCACAGCCACACACAGCCACCCACAGCCACACACCGACACCCACAGCCACACACAGCCACCGACACCTACAGCCACCCACAGCCACCCACAGCCACACACAGCCACACACAGCCACCCACAGCCACCCACAGCCACACACAGCCACACACAGCCACCCACAGCCACACACAGCCACACACAGCCACCCACAGCCACACACAGCCACACACAACCACAGCCACACACCGACACCCACACACAGCCACAGCCACCCACAGCCACACACAGCCACCCACAGCCACACACAGCCACACCCACACACAGCCACAGCCACCCACAGCCACCCACAGCCACACACAGCCACACACAGCCACCCACAGCCACACACAGCCACACACAGCCACCCACAGCCACACACAGCCACCCACAGCCACACACAGCCACCCACAGCCACACACAGCCACACACAGCCACAGCCACCCACCGCCACAGCCACCCACCGCCACCCACAGCCACCGCCGTCACAGCGCGTGACAACACGCTGCGTGCTCACCACATTCCAGAGGCCCAAAACATGCGTCGTCGTCACCAGACGTGTTTGTACTGTAAATGCCAAGTCACTAACACTTATTTAATTATATTATTTGCAATTTCAACTCATATTTGACAACAGCCAGGATCAATCCACTGCTCGATGAAGCACCACCCCCAGTTCCGTTTGTTGTCCTTCCCCCTGAGATAGAAAGAAGTTCAACACACACGTTGCTACATCCCATCTCCAAGTCCTGCTTGGCGCATATTTTGAGGTTTGATGGAATGGGCGATTTGGTTGGAGGCAAAGTGACACGCGGCTGTTTGGCGTCGACATCGTGAGAGCCGAAGAGCTTGTCGGTGTGTGTGCGTGTGCGCGTGTGTGTTTGTGTGCGTGTGCGCGTGTGTGTGTGCGCTATGCTGGGCTGCGAGATATGCGCTCCTCGCAAAACCGGATTGTTAGCAACAGACAAAGACCACCCCCCCCCACCCCCTTGTAGCCTCGACAGACTTTAGGGGCAAGTGCTGTTCGCGAGCGCCTATCAAGGCCGGCACGGTGGACGTCACCAGGTGCTCGTCTTGCTTCTGCATCGACTCAGTGGAAGATCGCACCGAGGCCTGATACCACTCATCACGTTCGTTGCCCACGGCCAGGATTTGAACTCGGACCATCATCCATCCCCGGGGTCGATAAAATGGTTACCACTTAGTGGGAACGCCAACAGCGGTTGTCCTATGGAAGCGACTTGCTCTCAACATAGGAAAGTGGAATTTACACCACTGCCTCAGTGCCGCAAACAGCAGGCAAGCGACACTGCCTCGTTGCTCATATCCGAGGATAATTGAGGACAACTCCTCGTTTCTGTAATTGACGCTGGT
This sequence comes from Lethenteron reissneri, assembly GCF_015708825.2. Classification (NCBI taxonomy): domain Eukaryota; kingdom Metazoa; phylum Chordata; class Hyperoartia; order Petromyzontiformes; family Petromyzontidae; genus Lethenteron; species Lethenteron reissneri. The sequence continues at coordinate 827,343 of NC_083819.1, read as the reverse complement.
GCACAATCGCCTATTATTGAGAACAATCGTGTCACGTGCTCTCTAATGACAGTCACTTCACGGCAGCTGATGCACGCTGACGCGGTGGTTAACTCACGGCAGAGGTCGCATAGCAACTTGTAGCAGGGATCACGAGTCAAATCATCCATCAGCGTATACAGAGCAAATACACACACCGGGCTATCGATAGGAAACCGGGCAGCACGTTTTACGCCTAAACCATAGCTAAGATAAACAGTATACACACGACACAGTGCGCAAATAATGGTGAATGTAAAACGATTGCTTAGGTCTCAACAAGAGCGAGATTGTTGTGAGATCCTGGCTTGGGAGAGGTATTGACAGAGCGTGCCGCGTGCGCCGTGTGGCCGCGTGCGTGGGAACACGGTCATGTCGTGGTCGGCACACTGCACCACCAACCCGCCAGTTCCATTCGTGCTCACAGACGACATCGGTGACGGATATCTGAACTGGTCCCGGGCCTCCCCTAGGTCTACTCAGCCCTTAAACGAGTTCCGTCTGTCAACATTACGACTCGAGAGACGTAAAAGGCGGCATGGAGTCGTTGCGCCCTTACAGGGGTGTTCAGTCACGGCACTTGCCCCAGCAGTCTGTCCAGGCTGCGTGTGGGATGTGTTTGTACTTCATCACCAAGTAGATCACCACAACAAGAAGCAGGAACTGACACGGGCGCTGCGCTGCGAGGCACGAAGGGTTATGCCCAGTGGCTGTGATGTGTGCCGGCATTTGGCGGTCTGTGTCTATACCCGAGTGGGCAACACCAGTGTGTTCACGCTGGTTTCCCACTCCTCCCCATCTCGTACTGGATTCTAATCTTTAATAGGTGCTCCCAAACAACACTTGGCCACACAGACCATGAGGCTACGGAACTTTGTCATCGTGCGTTTGTATACGTAGGAGAGTACGTCACGTGCGTGTGCGCGTAACAATTGTTTGTGGAGTCTTACCAATTTCGCCTTGACAAAGGTCGAATCTGCTTGCATCGTCAACGATGAACTCTGGGTTCTTGCATATCTCCTGCAAGTGACAACGTGAGCATTTCATAGCGCGCCAGAGCCATGCCCGTAACACAAAGCACGTGCGCACATACATGTATCTGCTCATCAGTTTGTATGCATGTTCAATTTCTTTTGCACCGTACGTAGCCAACCGTGGTCATCGGACGTGCAGGAGAAGGGCAATAAACTAAACACAAAAGCAGTTCTAAAAAAAGTGAATTTTCAATCTGGATGATTTAAAAGTGCATAGCCCCAATGGCTTCCTAATATCGGATGGAAGAGCATTCCAGACTGTCGCAGAAGCGAAGCGTGCAACGATGCAGAGACCGTCTTTGTTCGATGGCCAGCCAAACGCCACTGCGAGGACGACCGGAGTTGACGTGATGGTTGACGAGATCAGAAAAGTTTGGACACGTTGCAGACAGCATGGCCCATGTCTGGACATCTGGAAGTTTACCAGCATCGATTCCGGTGAGCTTGACTGCGTGCCAAAACTCCAGGTGGTCTAAAATTGCCGTTGCCAAACTTCTCACCAACACTCGTAAATGTGACCCTATCAACTCCGATGCTCCAATCCATCCACTGACTCCCAGTCCAAACCACCAATACATTTAATTTGTCATACAAAACCGCCTTTAAGACGCTCCACTGACTCACCCTGCCTATTACCGCCCTCTCACATCGAAGCCCCCAATAAACATTTGCTAATTGGAAGGTCGCCAGTTCCCCCCTGTTGCTCCTATCGTCTTGAATTCCCTTTGTGATGTCAGTGGAAGTCAAGATGCTGATGTCAGTTGCTGCTGCCACTGACGATAAATTATTTTTTTTGCCGACGATGGTTATACCGCTACTACTGCCGATATATCCACACACTAAACAATGACACAACCCCCCCCCCCCCCCCTGTCTAACATACGCAGGCTTGGTGGGACAAGTGCCATCAACAAGCACCAATTAACGCTGGCAACAAAGCAGGTAAAGCCACCCGCACCAGCTCCTGCTGGGCAGCAGCATTGGCTCAGATCTTCGTCACCGACGTTGGCTGCGAGTGGGAATCGAACTCGGGTCGCCGGGCTCATAGCACCCCTGACCAACATGGTTGGCAATGTCCGGTGCGAAACAAGTTCGACAGACAACATTGTGCTGTGTGATAACCACTGCGCCATCGCTCCCCAGTAGGCGCACACACACAGAGACCCACGGCACAACAGGAACCACCTCTCTCCGTCACGCTCTCCAAGCCACTGGGTGTACAGGTGTGTACGCGTGTGTACAGGTACGTGTACCCGTGTGTACAGGTGTGTGTACCCGTGTGTAAAGGTGTGTGTACACGCGTGCACAGGTGTGTGTATAGGTGTGTACACGCACGTACAGGTGTGTGTACAAGTGTGTACCCACATGTACAGGTGTGTGTACAGGTGTGTGTACAGGTGTGTACACGCACGTACAGGTGTGTGTACAGGTGTGCACAGGTGTGTACCAGCATGTACAGGTGTGTTTACAGGTGTGTAAACGCATGTACACGTGTGTTTACAGGTGTGTACATGCATATACACGTGTGTGTACAGGTGCGTGTACACGCATGTACAGGTGTGTGTACAGGTGCGTGTACACGCATGTACAGGTGTGTGTACAGGTGCGTGTACACGCGTGTACAGGTGTGTGTGTACAGGTGTGTGTACACGCACGTACAGGTGTGTGTACACACGCGTGTACAGGTGTGTGTACACGCATGTACAGGTGTGTATACAGGTGTGTGTACACGCATGTACAGGTGTGTGCACAGGTGTGTGGCTACTTACGTACAGGTGTGTGTACAGGTGTGTGTACAGGTGTGTGTACAGGTGTGTGTACAGGTGTGTGTACAGGTGTGTGTACAGGTGTGTGTACAGGTGTGTGTACACGCGTGCACAGGTGCGTGGCCACTCACGTGCGGCCTCCTCCAGACGACGGCGCGCGCGAGCTTGGAGCCGGCCCCGAGCTCCGCGTAGCCCAGAGACGCCGCCTCGGGCGGGAAGAGGTCGTCCGTGAAGAGGCGGCGCAGACGCAGGCAGTCGGCGCGGATGCGCGTGTACACCTGGCGGCCGCCCAGCCCGTCGGGGACGTCGTCCTCGCCCCGAGGGAGCATAGCGCTCATTGCGCTGCGGGAGACGCAGCGGGGACGGGGGACGGTCAAGACGGGACACGTGGGCCGCGCCGACTCCGAGCGAGGCCCCTTCGCCAACCCACCCGCGGGGTCGGAGCGCCACGCGGGGTGCTCGTCAAGGGCTGCTTCGTGGCGTTGCCCATCGAGGAACCGCCGTCTCTCGTATTCACGCGGCATTGCGGCTCTTGAAAGAGGGCTTTTTGTGTTTGTTACCGAATTCGTAAACAGGAAGTATCGTTACATCATGGGACCTTCTTCGCCAGGACCAAAATATGAGAATAGGTTTTCCCCTTTTATCTGGTAACATAACAGCTGTGTTAAGATGTTAAAATACAAAACTGAAACCTTGTACAAGGAATCATATCTGCATTAACCACAATGCTTGTGGTCATAATGTAAACAAAAAACACACTGATAATATATGCATTGTCTATGAAACTGATTGGTCCACACCAGAGACAGCTTTCTTTCGAGCCTCGTGTTAGACCAGAGGACGCCAAAAGGCGAAAACGCCTGGTACAGCATCAACAGACTGATGGGGCAAGTGATGTTAGCGAGCACCTATTAAGGTCGAAATGGCACACAAAGAGGCCGGTGCGCATTTGTTTAATTTAAGGCCGAGTCGACCTAGGAGGAGACGACTGTTCCAATATCACTCGCCACTGATGTTAGCCATGGTCGCAAATCTCCCTTGGGGTCCTTGTGCACAAAGCAGTGCACACAAGCCCTACGCCACCGTTCCCCATTGTGAACACACACACACACACACAATGCTGCAGCTTGTATTCGAATAATAACCAATCTGTTAGTAATAACTAGTCTCTGTGTTATTAATAACCGGTCTGTATGTCACCTTCAACCAGCCTTCTCTGTGAACGACGACCAGTCCGTCTTACACGATGAGGAAGCCTGCGGTGCTCGACAGCCTGCAGGTAAATCCGCGTAACTCACCTGGTGACGAAGACGCGACTCGGAGAGGAGACGGTGGCCAGCAGGGGTTGAAGCGAATCAATTCGCTCCGGAGATACTGCCCGGCCTGCTGGTGGTTGGTGGTGGTGGTTGGTGGTGGTGGTGGCTGTTGTTTGAGTGCGTGGATTCCTCGGTGGTGTTGAGCAGCGAACGTCTGTCGTGCCTTGCGCACGAGCAGGTCGTTATATACACGCAGCGCACCCACGGTACAAGTCACGAGTACGGGCTGGTCGTGATAAACACACAGCGCACGAGCAGGTCGTTATATACACACACAGCGCACCCACGGTAGAAGTTACGGCTCCGACCTGCGTCGTTTGCTCGCCCAGCCCCCTCCCCCGCCAGGCGGAGTGAAATCAATGACGGTGACGTCACTGATGGTCGCTTGAAGGAATTCCCCAGACGTGTAACGCGAGACCCCAGCCACCCCTCCCCCGCAGAGAAGACGACGACGACGACGAACCAAAGAGCTCTCTTCTTGATTTGACGAAAACAAAAATCGCCACATCCGTCGATACACCCGTGGCTTTAAAAAGGGAGGGGTGGCGGGGAGACAATCGGAAACGTTTCGGGTGACGAGCCTTATTTCATAATCACGTCAACGGAAGGGCCAGAGGGAGTGAATGCGATTTAGAGACTCGCTGGCAGGATATCACGGACCAGAGCCACGGAGCTGTGGCTCGATCCATCGGGAATTGCCGCCGTGCCGCCAACTTGCACAAGGTGGCACGTGACGACAGATAGAGCCCCCCCCCCCCCCCTCAATGTCGCCGTTCCCAGGCCGAGGGCGCGATGCGACTCGCCAGCCGCAGCATGAAGGGCGACGCGGCAGCTCGGGGGTGGGTGGCCGGGATCTCGCCCGGCCGCCTTTGTCTTCCCAGGGCTGATGATGTTGTTGACTCGACACGCCGTGCACTCATTTGAGGCCGAGTCGACCTAGTTACAGTAACCGTGTGGTGCTCATGTCAGAACATTGACTCCAATGATGCATGCTGCTAGTCCCATGCTGTTTGTTAGTTCCATGCTGTTTGTTAGTACCATGCTGTTTGTTAGTCCCATGCTGTTTGTTAGTTCCATGCTGTTCGTCGCATGCTGTTTGTTAGTTCCATGCTGTTCGTCGCATGCTGTTTGTTAGTTCCATGCTGTTTGTTAGTACCATGCTGTTAGTCTCATGCTGTTTGTTAGTACCATGCTGTTAGTCCCATGCTGTTTGTTAGTTCCATGCTGTTTGTTAGTTCCATGCTGTTTGTTAGTTCCATGCTGTTCGTCGCATGCTGTTTGTTAGTCCCATGCTGTTTGTTAGTCCCATGCTGTTTGTTAGTCCCATGCTGTTTGTTAGTTCCATGCTGTTCGTCGCATGCTGTTTGTTAGTTCCATGCTGTTCGTCGCATGCTGTTTGTTAGTCCCATGCTGTTTGTTAGTCCCATGCTGTTTGTTAGTTCCATGCTGTTCGTCGCATGCTGTTTGTTAGTTCCATGCTGTTAGTCCCATGCTGTTTGTTAGTTCCATGCTGTTAGTCCCATGCTGTTTGTTAGTACCATGCTGTTAGTCCCATGCTGTTTGTTAGTCCCATGCTGTTTGTTAGTTCCATGCTGTTCGTCGCATGCTGTTTGTTAGTTCCATGCTGTTTGTTAGTTCCATGCTGTTAGTCCCATGCTGTTTGTTAGTACCATGCTGTTAGTCCCATGCTGTTTGTTAGTACCATGCTGTTAGTCCCATGCTGTTTGTTAGTACCATGCTGTTAGTCCCATGCTGTTTGTTAGTACCATGCTGTTAGTCCCATGCTGTTTGTTAGTCCCATGCTGTTTGTTAGTTCCATGCTGTTTGTTAGTTCCATGCTGTTAGTCCCATGCTGTTTGTTAGTACCATGCTGTTAGTCCCATGCTGTTTGTTAGTCCCATGCTGTTTGTTAGTTCCATGCTGTTTGTTAGTTCCATGCTGTTAGTCCCATGCTGTTTGTTAGTACCATGCTGTTAGTCCCATGCTGTTTGTTAGTCCCATGCTGTTTGTTAGTACCATGCTGTTAGTCTCATGCTGTTTGTTAGTCTCATGCTGTTTGTTAGTACCATGCTGTTTGTTAGTCCCATGCTGTTTGTTAGTACCATGCTGTTAGTCCCATGCTGTTTGTTAGTCCCATGCTGTTTGTTAGTCTCATGCTGTTTGTTAGTTCCATGCTGTTTGTTAGTTCCATGCTGTTTGTTAGTCCCATGCTGTTTGTTAGTTCCATGCTGTTAGTCCCATGCTGTTTGTTAGTTCCATGCTGTTTGTTAGTTCCATGCTGTTTGTTAGTCCCATGCTGTTTGTTAGTTCCATGCTGTTTGTTAGTTCCATGCTGTTTGTTAGTTCCATGCTGTTTGTTAGTTCCATGCTGTTTGTTAGTCCCATGCTGTTTGTTAGTTCCATGCTGTTAGTCCCATGCTGTTTGTTAGTTCCATGCTGTTTGTTAGTCCCATGCTGTTTGTTAGTACCATGCTGTTTGTTAGTCCCATGCTGTTTGTTAGTTCCATGCTGTTTGTTAGTTCCATGCTGTTTGTTAGTTCCATGCTGTTAGTCCATGCTGTTTGTTAGTTCCATGCTGTTTGTTAGTTCCATGCTGTTTGTTAGTACCATGCTGTTTGTTAGTCCCATGCTGTTTGTTAGTTCCATGCTGTTGTTAGTTCCATGCTGTTTGTTAGTTCCATGCTGTTTGTTAGTTCCATGCTGTTAGTCCCATGCTGTTTGTTAGTTCCATGCTGTTTGTTAGTCCCATGCTGTTTGTTAGTCCCATGCTGTTTGTTAGTACCATGCTGTTTGTTAGTACCATGCTGTTTGTTAGTTCCATGCTGTTTGTTAGTCCCATGCTGTTAGTCCCATGCTGTTTGTTAGTACCATGCTGTTTGTTAGTACCATGCTGTTTGTTAGTACCATGCTGTTTGTTAGTCCCATGCTGTTTGTTAGTACCATGCTGTTTGTTAGTACCATGCTGTTTGTTAGTCCCATGCTGTTTGTTAGTACCATGCTGTTTGTTAGTACCATGCTGTTTGTTAGTACCATGCTGTTTGTTAGTCCCATGCTGTTTGTTAGTACCATGCTGTTTGTTAAGTACCATGCTGTTTGTTAGTACTCATGCTGTGTTTGTTCGTCCAATGCTGTCTTGTTTAGTACCCATGCTGTTTGTATAGTACCATGCTGTTTGTTAGTACCATGCGGTTTGTTCGTCCACATGCTGTTTGTTTAGTACCATGCTGTTGTTAGTACCATGCTGTTTGTTCGTCCCATGCTGTCTTGTTAGTACCATGCTGATTAGTCCCATGCTGTTTGTTAGTACCATGCTGTTAGTCCAATGCTGTTTGTTAGTCCCATGCTGCTTTTGTTTAGTACCATGCTGTTCGTCCCATGCTGTTGTTAGTACCATGCTGTCTAGTCCCATGCTGTTTGTTAGTCCCATGGCTGTTTGTTAGTCCCATGCTGTTTGTTAGTCCCATGCGGTTTTGTTAGGTCCCATGCTGTTTCTAGTCCCATGCTGTTTGTTAGCTACCATGCTGTTTGTAGTACCATGCTGTTTGTATTAGTCCCATGCTGTTTGTTAGTCCCATGCTGTTTTGTTTAGTCCCATGCTTGGTTTGTTAGTCACATGCTGTTTGTTAGTCCCATGATGTTTGTTAGTCCCATGCGTTAGTCCATGCTGTTTGTTAGTCCCATGCTGTTTGTTAGTCCCATGCTGTTTGTTAGTACCATGCTGTTAGTCCCATGCTGTTTGTTAGTCCCATGCTGTTTGTTAGTTCCATGCTGTTGTTAGTCCCATGCTGTTTGTTAGTACCATGCTGTTAGTCCCATGCTGTTTGTTAGTCCCATGCTGTTTGTTAGTCCCATGCTGTTTGTTAGTCCCATGCTGTTTGTTAGTACCATGCTGTTAGTCCCATGCTGTTTGTTAGTACCATGCTGTTAGTCCCATGCTGTTTGTTAGTTCCATGCTGTTAGTCCCATGCTGTTTGTTAGTACCATGCTGTTAGTCCCATGCTGTTTGTTAGTTCCATGCTGTTAGTCCCATGCTGTTTGTTAGTCCCATGCTGTTTGTTAGTTCCATGCTGTTTGTTAGTACCATGCTGTTTGTTAGTTCCATGCTGTTTGTTAGTACCATGCTGTTAGTCCCATGCTGTTTGTTAGTACCATGCTGTTTGTTAGTTCCATGCTGTTTGTTAGTACCATGCTGTTTGTTAGTTCCATGCTGTTTGTTAGTACCATGCTGTTTGTTAGTTCCATGCTGTTAGTCTCATGCTGTTTGTTAGTTCCATGCTGTTTGTTAGTACCATGCTGTTTGTTAGTACCATGCTGTTTGTTAGTTCCATGCTGTTAGTCTCATGCTGTTTGTTAGTTCCATGCTGTTTGTTAGTACCATGCTGTTTGTTAGTACCATGCTGTTTGTTAGTACCATGCTGTTTGTTAGTACCATGCTGTTTGTTAGTACCATGCTGTTTGTTAGTTCCATGCTGTTTGTTAGTCTCATGCTGTTTGTTAGTTCCATGCTGTTTGTTAGTCTCATGCTGTTTGTTAGTTCCATGCTGTTTGTTAGTTCCATGCTGTTTGTTAGTCTCATGCTGTTTGTTAGTTCCATGCTGTCTGTTAGTCTCATGCTGTTTGTTAGTTCCATGCTGTCTGTTAGTCTCATGCTGTTTGTTAGTTCCATGCTGTTTGTTAGTTCCATGCTGTTTGTTAGTACCATGCTGTTTGTTAGTCCCATGCTGTTTGTTAGTTCCATGCTGTTTGTTAGTCTCATGCTGTTTGTTAGTACCATGCTGTTAGTCCCATGCTGTTTGTTAGTCCCATGCTGTTTGTTAGTACCATGCTGTTTGTTAGTACCATGCTGTTTGTTAGTACCATGCTGTTTGTTAGTTCCATGCTGTTTGTTAGTACCATGCTGTTTGTTAGTACCATGCTGTTTGTTAGTTCCATGCTGTTTGTTAGTACCATGCTGTTTGTTAGTACCATGCTGTTTGTTAGTTCCATGCTGTTTGTTAGTCCCATGCTGTTTGTTAGTCCCATGCTCTTAGTCCCATGCTGTTTGTTAGTTCCATGCTGTTTGTTAGTCCCATGCTCTTAGTCCCATGCTGTTTGTTAGTCCCATGCTGTTTGTTAGTCCCATGCTCTTAGTCCCATGCTGTTTGTTAGTTCCATGCTGTTTGTTAGTTCCATGCTGTTTGTTAGTTCCATGCTGTTTGTTAGTTCCATGCTGTTAGTACCATGCTGTTTGTTAGTTCCATGCTCTTAGTCCCATGCTGTTTGTTAGTTCCATGCTGTTTGTTAGTCCCATGCTGTTTGTTAGTTCCATGCTGTTTGTTAGTACCATGCTGTTAGTCCCATGCTGTTTGTTAGTTCCATGCTGTTAGTCCCATGCTGTTTGTTAGTTCCATGCTGTTAGTCCCATGCTGTTTGTTAGTACCATGCTGTTAGTCCCATGCTGTTTGTTAGTTCCATGCTGTTTGTTAGTCCCATGCTGTTAGTTCCATGCTGTTTGTTAGTTCCATGCTGTTTGTTAGTCCCATGCTGTTTGTTAGTTCCATGCTGTTTGTTAGTCCCATGCTGTTAGTTCCATGCTGTTTGTTAGTTCCATGCTGTTTGTTAGTCCCATGCTGTTAGTTCCATGCTGTTTGTTAGTTCCATGCTGTTTGTTAGTACCATGCTGTTAGTCCCATGCTGTTTGTTAGTTCCATGCTGTTTGTTAGTTCCATGCTGTTAGTCCCATGCTGTTTGTTAGTTCCATGCTGTTAGTCCCATGCTGTTTGTTAGTACCATGCTGTTAGTCCCATGCTGTTTGTTAGTTCCATGCTGTTTGTTAGTCCCATGCTGTTAGTTCCATGCTGTTTGTTAGTTCCATGCTGTTAGTCCCATGCTGTTTGTTAGTTCCATGCTGTTTGTTAGTCCCATGCTGTTAGTCCCATGCTGTTTGTTAGTCCCATGCTGTTTGTTAGTTCCATGCTGTTTGTTAGTCCCATGCTGTTTGTTAGTCCATGCTGTTAGTCCCATGCTGTTTGTTAGTCCCATGCTGTTTGTTAGTTCCATGCTGTTTGTTAGTCCCATGCTGTTTGTTAGTCCCATGCTGTTTGTTAGTCCCATGCTGTTTGTTAGTTCCATGCTGTTGTTAGTCCATGCTGTTTGTTAGTCCCATGCTGTTAGTCCCATGCTGTTTGTTAGTCCCATGCTGTTTGTTAGTTCCATGCTGTTTGTTAGTTCCATGCTGTTTGTTAGTCCCATGCTGTTTGTTAGTTCCATGCTGTTTGTTAGTCCCATGCTGTTTGTTAGTTCCATGCTGTTAGTCCCATGCTGTTTGTTAGTTCCATGCTGTTTGTTAGTCCCATGCTCTTAGTCCCATGCCACACGGAGGCGCCGTTACGCTCGTGGTGGCTCGCGAGTGGTTTATTGCGTGCGCGTGCAAGCCCGCAGTAAACACCGGTGTGGCATCGGCATGCAAATCAGACGAAACGACGACGGCACATCCGAGCGCCGCAGGCGGTCACGCGGCGGAGTTGTTCAGAGACCCACGCCGGCGAGCTGCGGGTCGGGGTGCTGTGGGGGGGGGGTGTGTGGGGGGGGGTCGGGATGCTGTAGGGGGGGTCGGGGTGCTGTGGGGGGGGGGGTGCTGTGTGGGGGGGCGGGGTGCTATGGGGGGGGGTGCTGTGTGGGGGAGGGGGCGCAGTGGTCTAAGCGCGCTGGCTGCGAGCTCGGCGCCCCGAGTTCAATTCCCGCTGACGACCACCAAACCAACAACAACAACGACGACGACCAGTGGCGATTATCTGAACCGGTACTGGGCCTCCGTTAGCTCGACTCGGCCTCAAATGATTACCCGGTGCGATGCGTAAACATCGCCACTCAGGAGACAAAGGCGGCCGGGCGTGATGTTGGCCACTCGCCCCCACCTCGTGTGCCGTTGCCCATCTTTATCGGCGCTACTCGCGAACAGCACTTGCCCCAACAGTCTGTGAAGGCTATACGGGGGTGTTTGTTGTCTTTGTATTTGGCACGTATCAGTGGTCGACGTCGGCCCCTGGAACATCGAGGAGGCATAGCGTGGCCCAGACGTCAGGACACATGGGGTCGTTTCGTGTATTTTACCACTGGCATTAAAACATTTAAATTGTTTCTTCTTTAAGTTAAACTGTTATCTGTTGTCATTTTTACTGTCCACTTTCGGAGGGGTCACCTCTAATTCGTTGTTGACGAAACTCGACCAAGATGCGTGAATGGATGGAGACGAAGCATAATCTATGAATGTTTAACGATGACACCTGCCTTCTTTAAAAAGTCCTCAAGTCATCGCAAAAAAAAAATTCTTGCAGGAATACATGTCAATAGCAGACAGTTTGAACATTTGTCAAAATAAGTGAAATAACCCGATGTGATATGTTAAAATGAATATAAAACCATGTTTCCTAACTTTTGGACCACCCTTTGTAAATAATCAAACATTGTGCACCGCGGTAACGAGATGTCGACTGCCTCGCCTGGTCTGCAGGAGGTTGTAGTTTCCATCCCGACCCTGGCGCCTGCTGTGTATTTGGAATTAGCATATCTCTCTCCCGTGGTCGCGTCGGGTTTTTTTCCGGGTCCTCCGGTTTTCCCCGCCACATTTAGAAACACGCATTTAGAGTCTTTAGCTACAATAAATGTCCACGTGATAAGCCATTTCGTTGAGCTATCATTTGTGGCCAGGTGGCTTCAGAATAATAGTCTTATAGTGGGCCTTAGCTGGTAAAATAAAAAAATATAGCAAAAAATATACCGTACTAAATTGGCATTGAGGCCGTGGTCAGATCCGGTTTAGAGTCCTGAGCGCAGTTGTGGAAATTCCCACTTTCCTGCAGCGTGGGGCGAGTCTATTATCATAGAACAATCACCGTTTGGATTTCCCCACTCAGAACCAGATTCCTTATTTATTCTGAATAAATCCGATGAGCTATGAAGCTCTTTTTCACAGATGTTCAGTCGATACAGAGATGCCCAGTGGCCATAAGCGACCTGGCCACATAATGATAGCGCTTGTGTGGAAATGTCTAACAGCCAAACACTCTTAACGCACGTTGATTCTAAACGTGGAGGGAAAAACCCAGACGACCTGGAGAGAAATCCACGCGACCACGGGGAGAAAGACACGCAAACTCCAAATAGACAACAAACATCAGGGTCGGGATCAAACCCACGACCTCCTGTATACCAGGCGAGGTAGTTAACATCTCGGCCCTTATCCAGCAGTGGTTTGACATAGGGCTGTGTAATTCCACACACAGTAAAACATTTCTGGAAGATTGTTCTGTTGTGCGTAGTCACTTTAAGATGTTCCTTGGTCCTGTTTTTGTTTGTTGCGGTGGCACCCGAGTCACGAGCCGCGTGGCTCACAGGGCTACACCGAATACATGAACTGAAACTGAAAGTTGGAGTACTCTACTCAAACAAAAAAGATTCAAGTCTATGAATAAAAGTACAATATTCTATATAGTCTGCATGTACAGGTTGTGTATAGGAGTTTATTTTGTCATTTAAATGTAGATATAGGTTATGCATTTCAAACGGATGATTGGCGCAATGGACTTGCAATCCGGCGGTAACCGGTTCGATTCGACCTCCCTGCATGCCGCTTGTCCACCGAGTCTGTAGCAGCAGAGCCCGGGCCACGCGCGCAGTGATTCCCACCGCTCCCCACGCACATGCGGTGGCTAGGAGATGTTGACTGCCTCGCCTGGTATGCAGGAGGTCGTGGGTTCGATGTTGAGATGTTAACTGCATCGCCTGCTATACAGGAGGTCGTGGGTTCGATGTTGAGATGTTGACTGCCTCGCCTGGTATGCAGGAGGTCGTGGGTTCGATGTTGAGATGTTAACTGCATCGCCTGCTATACAGGAGGTCGTGGGTTCGATGTTGAGATGTTGACTGCCTCGCCTGGTATGCAGGAGGTCGTGGGTTCGATGTTGAGATGTTAACTGCCTCGCCTGCTATACAGGAGGTCGTGGGTTCGATCCCGACCCTGACGCCTGCTGCCGTATATTTTGAGTTTGCGAGTCTCTCTTCCCGTGGTCGCGTGGATGGTTTTCCGGGTTTTCCCCTCCACAGTTAGAATCAACGTGCCTTTATATTATTTGGCTGCTATACATTTGATAAGTTGATAAGCCACTTCTTTGAGCTATCGTTTGTGGCCAGGCCGCTTCTGAAAAATATGTATATAGCTCAGTGAGCCTTACCTGGTAAAATAATAAAATATAAAACTTAGTAAAAAAAATGGTACGGTAATAATATGACTTGGTGTGTAATTCCAGGACTGCATTTCCCCCTTTGCATTTTACATGACAATACGTCACATTGGGATCGTGCACGGGTGAGTCCCGATTGCCATCGGTGCGCAGGGGAGTCCACACGAGACGTCCTGTCAAGGGGCCGTCCATAAATGACGTCACGCACCTAGGGGGGAGGGGGGCCAGACATTTGTGACGATGTGTGACGAGGGGGGGGGGAGAAATGTGACGTCACATCAAAATGCGCAACTTTAAAGAAATATAGACAACACGTTATATTTAATTCAAGACTTTTTAATACATGTTTTCTCCTACAACATCAGAGTGCAGCGCCTTATTAAATAGGCACTACAATGACAATAGTTTAAAGCGATTTGAAGCATGTTTAATTTTCAAAATGGAAATATGGTTTTGGGGGGGGGGGACAGAGCTTTGTGACGTTATATTTGAGGGGGGGTCTGACGTTTTGTGACGACGTGTGACGAGGGTGGGGGGGTCAAAAATCGTCCAAAATCGCGTGACGTCATTTATGGACGGTCCCTTAACATACTATTGGGCCAAGTGCTGTGCTGTTCGCGAGCATTAATGCAGGTCGGCAAGGCACGCGAGGGGGTGGGTGGCCAGCACCACGTCCGGCCGCCTTTGTCTCCCCAGTGGCGATGTTTGTACCACCGCACCGGGTACTCATTTGAAGCTGAGTCGACCTATGGGAGGCCCAGGACCGGTTCAAATAATCGTGCTGGCCGTGAGCGTGAATCGAACTCGGGTCGCTGGATTCGTAGCGCAGCGCGCTAACAACGACGACAACGCTCCCCACAATACACCGCACACACACACAGAGAGAGAAGCTCTCCTCTCGATCGCCAAGCGCAGAGCGCACTTCACCGCTGTGGGACCTCCCCACTGGCCCTTCAGGTACCTCACAGCGTGACCCTCTGACTTCTATTCCTCTTTCACCAACCGTGTCCCTTGGTCTCTTTCTCCATCTCTCACTTTCCTATCTCCACCCCCCTTCTCTTTACCTCCAAATCTCTCTACAAGTCCCCAGACAGTCATCCACATTCTCTCCCGCGCCTTTGGCTGTGACCAGAGCATCAAATTTGATCAATTCTGGGGTCAAAATATCAAATTTTCTACTTTTGAGTGCAAATAAAAGTGTGTGCATTCAAAAATTGCTTTTTACCAAAGCATTTAAATGTTCATCTTGTCAATAATTTGTATATATACATATTCATTCTACGATCTCAATCCAGACAATAACAATAGTTCATTATTGTCTGGATAATTCTAATACATTACAATAATCAATTAAGTAAAAAAAAACACACGAAGATTCCCAGGATCGGCGGGACCTGGACCGGTTCTTTCAATGAAATCTTGAGCTGTCATGAAAGACGAGTCCGTGCACACACTTTCAGCTCGTGAGACTTCGTATATCCGAAGATATGAAGCGCCAATGATTTGAAAGAATATAAACAGACAACAGGGCAAGTTAAATAAAAGTGTGTACACAACATGAATAGTATTAACTAACCTTTCGTTACTTTACATCACCCTTACGTTACTTTACATCACCCTTTCGTTACTTTACATCACCCTTACGTTACTTTACATCACCCTTACGTTACTTTACATCACCCTTACGTTACTTTACATCACCCTTACGTTACTTTACATCACCCTTTCGTTACTTTACATCACCCTTACGTTACTTTACATCACCCTTACGTTACTTTACATCACCCTTACGTTACTTTACATCACCCTTACGTTACTTTACATCACCCTTACGTTACTTTACATCACCCTTACGTTACTTTACATCACCCTTACGTTACTTTACATCACCCTTACGTTACTTTACATCACCATTACATTACTTTACATCACCCTTTCGTTACTTTACATCACCATTACGTTACTTTACATCACCATTACATTACTTTACATCACCCTTACGTTACTTTACATCACCATTACGTTACTTTACATCACCCTTTCGTTACTTTACATCACCATTACGTTACTTTACATCAACATTACATTACTTTACATCACCCTTTCGTTACTTTACATCACCCTTTCGTTACTTTACATCACCCTTACGTTACTTTACATCACCCTTTCGTTACTTTACATCACCCTTACATTACTTTACATCACCCTTTCGTTACTTTACATCACCCTTTCGTTACTTTACATCAACATTACATTACTTTACATCACCCTTTCGTTACTTTACATCACCCTTTCGTTACTTTACATCACCCTTACGTTACTTTACATCACCCTTTCGTTACTTTACATCACCCTTACATTACTTTACATCACCCTTACGTTACTTTACATCACCCTTACGTTACTTTACATCACCCTTTCGTTACTTTACATCACCCTTACATTACTTTACATCACCCTTACATTACTTTACATCACCCTTTCGTTACTTTACATCACCATTACGTTACTTTACATCACCCTTTCGTTACTTTACATCACCATTTCGTTACTTTACATCACCATTACGTTACTTTACATCACCCTTTCGTTACTTTACATCACCCTTTCGTTACTTTACATCACCATTACGTTACTTTACATCACCCTT
Organism: Lethenteron reissneri; assembly: GCF_015708825.2. Classification (NCBI taxonomy): domain Eukaryota; kingdom Metazoa; phylum Chordata; class Hyperoartia; order Petromyzontiformes; family Petromyzontidae; genus Lethenteron; species Lethenteron reissneri. The sequence goes on along the minus strand of NC_083819.1, from coordinate 811,338 downwards.
ACGTTACTTTACATCACCCTTACATTACTTTACATCACCCTTACATTACTTTACATCACCCTTTCGTTACTTTACATCACCATTACGTTACTTTACATCACCCTTTCGTTACTTTACATCACCCTTACGTTACTTTACATCACCCTTTCGTTACTTTACATCACCATTACATTACTTTACATCACCCTTTCGTTACTTTACATCACCCTTACGTTACTTTACATCACCCTTACATTACTTTACATCACCCTTTCGTTACTTTACATCACCCTTTCGTTACTTTACATCACCCTTACGTTACTTTACATCACCCTTTCGTTACTTTACATCACCCTTACGTTACTTTACATCACCCTTTCGTTACTTTACATCACCCTTACGTTACTTTACATCACCCTTACGTTACTTTACATCACCCTTTCGTTACTTTACATCACCCTTACGTTACTTTACATCACCCTTACGTTACTTTACATCACCCTTTCGTTACTTTACACGACCCTTACACGTGCAAATGAAACATCATTGTCTTTTAAATGTTGATTTCGTATGCAAATCACGTGGCCAACGAGCGTCGGGGAGTGATGCAACAGAGGGAAGCGAGGATTGCACTCAGATGTTGTTCGTGGTTATTCTTTTCCTCCCCACCAAATTAATCCGCTCATCCTGCCCTCCACGCTGATTGTCGTATCCGTTCGTGACAAGCCACCCCCGCGTGATCTCACGAACAAGACTCGGCGTCGTCGTCATCTGTTTACCGCTCCCCGCTTGTTGTTGGTTTACTCACGCTAACACCGTGACGTCAGCCCGAACCACCTCTGCGTTTATATTTTATTGCAACAGCGATAAAAGTTTACGTGTCCAGGTGAACCCCCCTCCCCGCCCCTACTGAAAGTATTAATTATATACGCGTTGTATATTTTACCGCGTCTAAGAGACGACTTCACACAAGCCAAGCGGGTTGGTGGTGACCACCTGGGTTGGTCAAGGCCGATTATACCATCAAAAGCCCAGGGTTGTGGGCAGTTCTTCGTGCTTTCGGAGTCCGTGACTCTCTGCTCACAATCATAAACGGCCTTTATCATGATGGTGGGCAGGCCCGGGTTAAGCTACGTGGCCAGGAGTGGGAGCCATTCCCTGTTCACCTTGGGGTGCGACAGGGATGTTCTCTGGCTCACACATTATTTTACATAATTTTGGCCACGTAATTCGAGAAGCTTTCCATGACTGTATGAGAGGAATCTCCAATTGGTACAGACACAATGGGAGGCTAATCGATGTCCGGGTGCGGTCGGGGGATAGCTACCTAAAAAACACCTGAAAACCCTTTATTATGCAACCATGTGACGTGTGCTGATGATCTGGCGATTGCTGCTCACTCGGAGGAGGAGTCGGAAGGCGCCGCCGCTGGGACTGGAGCGTGCCACTAAGAGGTGGGGCCTTACCATCAGCCCCACCAAAACTAAGCACCTGCCTGGGTGTTTTGTGCCACCAAACACTCCACCCCCTCAGCTCCCCACTGGTGATGGAGCAGTTGTGGAGAGAGTCAGGGTAGAGGGGCGGATACAACAGAGCGAGTTGGCACAGTGGGGGGTACAGCTGGTGAGCATCTACCGGCCATCTCAGTCAGCCATCCCACGGCACCTGCAGGGTCTGTCCCGAGACCTCGTCCTGTCTGCAGAGAGCATTTGACACTTCACGTGGCAGCCTCAAGGTGCACCTAGCCTGGCACAGGTGCCGTGGTGACGTCACCGCCACTTAGTGGCGAATGGCGGGGGTGTTGGTGGGTATCACCGGGGGTGTTGGTGTTAGGGACGCTACTGGGCAGTTGGAGGCAGTCGCCCTCCAGCAACAACGGAGGGCGGAGGAGCGACGCTCACAACAACGAGTGGAGCGCCGGGTGGCTAAAGCACAGCAAGTTGGTAGCAGGAGACACAGGTGGTGCATCAGCCAGTCATCTCGGTAATCTCAGTCAGTTGACCCGTGGCACCTGGGTCTGCCCCGTGACCTCCTGCCAGCGGACGTTCGACACTTCACGTGTCTTCAAGGTGCACATGGCCTGGCACAAGCGTCGTGGTGAGGTCACCGCCACTCAGTGGCGAATGGCGGTTGTTGTTGTTGGTGGGTCCCAACGGGGGTGGAACATGCCACTAAAGTCCAGCACCATCGTGGGGCGGTACACGTCACGGCGCACGACGTCACGGGCATTGTGCACGAAGCGGCAGCAGCAGCGTGACACCGTTCTCTGTCTGCGCTCGGGGCCACACACCGCACTGCGTCCATGTCCATTGCCTCGGCACCCTCCATACGTAGCACGGCAGCTAACTTAATTTTGAGCTTTCGTGACTGCGGGAATTATTCTTTGGTTCTTTCGGTAAAGTCACGTATAAAGATAAAATAATACATTAAATTAAATACTATGCTAGTATTTAATTTAATTTATTATTTTATCTTTAAAATAATACATTAAATTAAATACTATGCTAGTATTTAATTTAATTTATTATTTTATCTTTATACGTTAAATACTATGCTAGTATTTAATTTAATTTATTATTTTATCTTTATACGTGACTTTACCGAAAGAACCAAAGAATAATCACGGCAGCTGTTTCCCGTTTCTCCCCAAACGACATTCTTTGCACGTTACACGATGGTGCTTTTCTCTGAATGACATGTTTTTTTCTATATACGAAACTAAAACGCAGAGCTTGCTATCATGAATGATTGTAATCTACAGAGAACATTGTTTAAGGAAATAATTGTTATCATTTGTTACCCCCGAGGGTACTGACAAGGCATTTTTGGGACCATGACTGCCGTGATGTGAGCTGATAAGCCGAGATGGAACACGCGGAGTCCTGCTCTGAGAAAGACGTGACCATACTTCACCACCCTGGTGAACTGTTAGCGCTCTTATGGAGGATACATGTGATACAATAGATCAGCAATGTCTCCTTTACATGTCACTTTGTTTATCTTCTTGGTTCTTTCGGTAAAGTCACGTAGAAGGGAAGTAATAAAATAATAAAAATAAAACACAATAAAATAATTCTCACGACGTTTCGGCCACAACGCAAGCAGTCGTCCTCAGGTGAAAACCAGGTCCGTCGAGGCAACAGAGTCTGAATGACTTCCCTTCTACGTGACTTTACCGAAAGAACCAAGAAGATGAATCCCTGCAGTCACAAAAGCTTTAAATCTAAATCACTTTGTTTACTTAAACATCTATATGTTAGATAACCCGTCGGAAACAATGCACCACCTTCTTGGAGGGCATCGCTTCAGTAGCATCGGTTCAGTGCAAGAAGCACCCTGGACCGGATTCGACACGCAGTGTCTCATCAGCAGTTCCATGTTGACAGGGTGAGTTGACCCCAAGGCTTGGTGAACTGGCAGATGTAATACTTGACGACGACTCTGGTGCAGAATGTGGGATCCTATCTCCACGGCGCTTCAAGAAGAATGTGAACACTTCTAAGAATTTGCAACAACATCACGAAAAATTCTAGATTTGAAGTTTTCGTGACTGCAAGGATTCATATTCTTAGGTTTTTTTCGGTAAAGTCACGTAGGTAAAAAATTTTGATTAATAAAAGTAAAATAAAAATAAAATAAAAATCACTTTTTTTTTCATTTTTATTTTATTTTTATTTTACTTTTATCACCACGTGACTTTACCGAAAAAAACCTAAGCACATCACGAGAAACGCGCCGCCTCCAGGCTCTGGAGACCACCTGGAGAAGGTTCCAGGCGCCACGTGTTGACAACGATGGCGAACACGTGGGAGAGACTCTTTAACTTTTTGAAGCTATGAACATTTACATTTGCAATCATACTCTTTGGTTCTTTTGGTAAAGTCACGTAGATAGAAAAAATAACAAACAAATCACGACGTTTCGATAGCAACCATCGTCTTCAGGTGAAAAAATATCTACAGCAGGTGGACTGCTGAGGAGGAAATGTATGCATTCCGAAAGCTTCAATTCAAGATTTGTAATCACATTACAGTGTAGTATTATCCATTCTCTTTCCACTGAGAACGATAGTCCCTTGTAAGTGTTCATATATTTTTTAATCACCCTGTACTTCGACACAACGTAACTCCTCCAACAGAATCGAGCGGTCATCTTCTTGGTTCTTTCGGTAAAGTCACGTAGAATGGAAGTAATAAAATAATAAAAATAATACATAACAAAATAATATAATAATATAATCGAGCGGGTCAATGACGCTGATTGGTCAGGGCGGGAGGGGCAGGCAGGGAGAATGGTCGTGTCTCCACTGCTGCCCTCTGCTGCCCACAAGCTGCCATCACGCCCACGCTGAATCTCACCGGCTGGAGCACATTCCGAATTCCGTGGAATCTTTGTCTTCATGTATTCCGCGTGCTGACACAGCCAAGACTTTCCGCGTCGCCGCTCCACGTTCATGGAGCCCCTTCCCTCTCGTCTACAGCTCAGCTCCTCACTTCACTCCCACTCTTTATCGCCGCATTCAACCAAAACGCAGAGATTGCTCCCACCTGCACCCGACTGCCTATTGCTCTCATCGTATCTGCTTTGGTTTATTTTTAATTTTACTGGCGGGAGTTTCGTTTGTTGTGCAATATCCCCGAAGGGCCCGGTACCACTTCTCTGCATTGTAGATGTTTGTTTTTCATCGTTGTGCTCACACAAGTCGGATGATCTCTCTTGTCGACCAAGTGACGAGTAACACGGGATCACCCGTGTAACTCTGTAACTAGTCGAATCGACGCAATTCCGCCACGAGATGGCGCCGTCAGTTCACACCGCAGCACTCGCCCCTGTCAACCGACGCGAACCACGAAACATGGGAACGAGATTCGCCTACCCACACGCACCTTGGCTCGCCACATTTAAACCATCGAGGTATGCTGGTACGCACTCCATCTTGTCGCGGGATTCCTTCTGGAAGTTGCGCAATTGCGACAGCGTCGTCTTCATGAGAGCAAAACCCCGCAGCGGTTTCCACGTTCAGCGGACTCATCGGCATTGTCGGGCTAGCTCACGCCGGCGCCGGTGAACTGCCAGATGTTGGTGGGGAGGTCCTCTGCGCCAAGTGAACCCTGACCGTGGTGTTCGTGACACAAAGTGAACCCTGACCTCGTCAACGAAGCGGTGGGGGGGGGGGGGGGGCACAGCTCCCTGAGGCCAGGGTGGGAATCCCACGTGCCGAGACCGCGCGTTCTATCGGACACTCATTGCTCGCTGGCCACGACAAGATTGCCGTTTCATCGGAGCCGACTCTGAACCGGTTTCATGGTAACGGTTAGTCGGCCAACACTCGCTTCTGGTGACTCAGTGCGAGAGCGAGCCGGAAAGGTCACGACCTCAAATGTTGGTTAGGGATTGACTCAGCCCATCATCCCTTCGGGGTCGATAAAATATGTACAACTTTGTGGTGCCTCTTCCACCAGTAACGGCGTCAACAAGATCTTCTTTAGTGCTGCCTAACGGCGTGTGCGACTTCACGATGATATTGGTCCCGGTCTAGCACGGCGTGTAGAGTTTGTGCTGCTGTTGTTAATTGTAGCCATGTTGATGTTACTGAGCCATGTCGTTTTTGGCCGTCCTGGTCGTTTTTTCCCTTCGATTTTTCCTTCCAGGATTTGCTTTAATAGCTGGTATTTGTGGTCGTTTCGGGCAATGTGGCCTAGGTAGTAACACTTCCTGCTAATGATGGTCTTCAGCAGTTGCCTGTCAGTGCCCATATCTTGCACAACTTGTGTATTGGTGGTTTTGGCTGTCAACAAGATAGCGAGATGTTAACTCCCGCGCCTGGTATACAGGAGGTCGTGGGTTCGATCCAGACCCTGACGCCTGCTGCTGTATATTTGGAGTTTGTCTGTCTCTCTCCCCGTGGTCGCGTTTACAGTACGGTATTTGACAGCTGTACATGTGTATGTACATGATAAGCCACTTCCTTGAGCTATCACTTGTGATAGCCATGTCGCTGCTGAAGAAGAGCTATACAGCTCAGTCGTGGGCCTGACCCGGTGAAATACAAGTAGTGCATATTGCAGGGCAGCACCTTTCCCTTTTCAGTTTATAGAAACTAAACTATTTTTTTATTTTGTGGAGGGCAAAAAAACCGGAGGACACCGAGAATCAATGTTGTTTTCACTCATGTTGAGATAAAAGCCCAAGCCCACACAAGCCTTTGCTTCAAATAAATCGCTGCTCTGTATCAACATGCCCTCAGTGCCTCCCTCCTTCACGAAAGATATGGACCTTGAAGCATCTGGTTTCGTGAGATGCATTCCACCCAGGGTCAGCTCCTATCGGTTGCTATCGAACACTCCTTCCCACGTGCACGTTCATCCACCCGTATCGCGCCGTCGTTTGTACACACCTGCAGATCACACGCACAGCCACTGGCTAATTTATGGGTATGTTTTTAATGAGATGGAGCGATGGATCAGTCCCTTTGTGCAGGTGCTGTAGGTGGATTGTTACAACGCAGCATCGTGAGAGGTCGCGGCGACCTCCAGACGTTGACTTCCAGCAGTGAAATGACCATGGCTGCTGCGGCTGCTGCTGCTGATGATGATAATGAAACCATTTGGCAATCTACAGATGCGAGGTGAAGGTGGCGTCCAAGGCGCAGCCTCTGCAATTGCGTGCTCCCATCGCTGCTGGGGCGATGGTCTCCAAATCGAGGGAGCTCTTAGACAGCCCCTCTGTATTTGGCCTTCGCTTCCCCGCTGGGCTGACTGACGTCCCGATATAGAAGCGTCAGTAGCCCCGCTTCCCCCCATCACACACGACCTGCCGATGGGACTAACTGCGCTGTTCCCCATTTCTACAGTTGGGTGGACAGAGGCGATGGGATTTGAGAAACGTCGCCCCGTTGTTCCAGCTGCCACGCGGGGAGATCGGAGCGGCGACTCGCGCGTGACAGCTCGAGGCTGGTGAGCATCACAGCAAGCACCGTGGTGGCAGTGTCTTTCACATTCGACCCGGGGGAGGGAATCCGCGGTTACTCCCGCTCCGTGATATTTAAACTTGTTAACATTTCGTTCGTTCGGCGTGGAAGTGATACACTTTAATCTCTGCCCTGGTACGTGCACACGTGTTAACGTTCCGGGCTCTCATCGCAATGCATTGCAGTTTACAGCCATCTGGGTGCTTTTAAGTTTTCTTTTTTGTTACATTCATTATATATATACACACACAGACCTTTGAACCAGATCTTTATAGTTCGAAGCTGTTATCTCCAATAATCTCTGCACTTTAATGTGGTCACCTTAATGCACGTGAAATATTATATTCGTATGAAAGAGTGAGAGCACCAGTGCCAGTCTCGTGTAACGGGGAACACATCTCGTGTGCAGCGTGGGGTTTTCGGTGCGATGCGTGGGTGCTTGCAAGTGCAGCTGATGCAGGTCGGGGTGGTGGTCACGTGGCCGCAGAGGGAGCGCGCTCCTGTCTCTTTGTTGCAGAGGCTCCCCACGGTTTGCGGATTCCAGCGGCCGACCGAAAGAGCCACCACTGCGGGCGTGTTGGCCGTCATCTTCACGGTGGACGCTCAAGATCCCGAGAGGCCACTCGCAAGAGGTAGGACCATCGTGTGCCGGCGTCATGGTCCAAATGGGCCAACATTTAAAAGAAGAAGAATATAAAATACCCACAATTCACCTCGTTGGAATCTACGTGGCAATCGCTCTTTCACTTGACCCAATCACCAACCTCCTTGTGAATGCTCAACAATGCAACGATTTGGCAATTCTAGAATATATATCCAGGGATGGATAAACAGGATTTGTCGCACGCACACTAGAGTCGTTACCATACGACGATGCCGCGCGGTGTATGATGGTAAGCACGCTCGACTCGCACACTGGAGGGCGCCGGTTTAAGCAGCAGGCAAGTTTCTTCAAACTGCGGCCTCTCCCTGCAGCCAGCAGTACACATGGGGACATCACAGCGAGTCTCTGGGCAGGTGGCGTGTGGTGGTGAGGCAAAGTGTGGCTGTTCCCCAGTGCCGGATGAAGCTAGTGCGGGGCCTGTAGCATATGTTGTTTTCAAGGGGCCCTAAAAAAAAAGAAAACATACATATTAAAACACAATTTTTTACTTGCGTAGTAAAGTTATTGTATTTTTTCATTTGCTATACAGCCAGATAATACGACAAATCGCTAACCTTAAATACCCAGTCGTTCATAAAAGTTAAAGGCAGCATAGTACTATAGTAATACAGCAAGTGCAGAATCACTGAACCGGAATTTATAGCTTGAAAGCATTTAGCGCGGGGCCCTTGAAAGTGCGGGGCCCGTAGCTATGTAGCTACTACATATGTAGCTACTTGTGCTACATGTGTCGCTATTTGTGCTACATAAGTAGTAGCTATTTGTGCTACATAAGTAGTAGCTACTTGTGCTACATAAGTAGTAGCTACTTGTGCTACATTAGTAGTAGCTACTTGTGCTACATTAGTAGTAGCTACTACATATGTCGCTACTTGCGCTACGAGGATAATCCGGCACTGGTGTTCCGCACCTCATCCAAGGCGTCTGGCCAGGCCGAATATCCCCTCGAGCTCCCTCTCTCGAGTCGCCCATACTTGGGGCTCTTCCAACAGCAGTGGCCTCAGCAAGGATTTGTTCATTCAGTCGGGACATCGAATACAATCCGGTTACAACCGTTGGAAATGGACATTTGTTCCCAAAGACCAAGTGTTGTGAATTCCAAATTTCAGAGCTCGCATTTTTTTAGTCCATATCTGCACCTCCGATTAGCGCAGTTGACTACGTACGATGCGAAAGAATTTCTACATACATCGTATATGTGCAACATGGTACATACAGTGCGTGTGCGTTTGTGCATGTCTAGATGATTGAGGGCAATTTCTTTTTTGTCTTGGGTCATTTGGTCATCGGCAACGATCTCGAGTTCTCAGAACTTGGAAGCTCAGCAAAGTCGGAGCCTGGCCGAATGTATGTGTTGTGAACCCTCCTCCACCCGACGCAGCCGGGAAAGTTCAGGTGCCGCGTGTACAAGCGTGGGACGCGACGATTGTACGATTGTACGATTGCCTCTGCTCACTCCGCCGGCGAGGTGAAGGACAGGCCTCGCATTCGTATTTAGCGGCGAGGTGCCACGGGACGTTTCACTTGGAGCTTCGTCATCTTCGCAGGCACGAGAACCCACGGGATCCGAACAGAGCAGTGCCAACGCGCATTGTCACCATCCCCGTCATGTGCCCGTCACGCCGTCTTTGCGTCAGCGTCGTCTCGACATCCCATTGCAGGATTATTTAAACTCAACACAAATACTAATTACACTATTGGAACCTCATTTGCCAGTAAAAATATATAATTGTTTCTTACCCTTTTATCTGGCAACAAAACTGACCCCTTTTTTTGTAAGGACAGTGCATGCATTATCAGAGTTATGTTTTTTGTTTGCATTATGACTGCAGGTATTGTGGTCTATGCAAACATGACTCCTTGTAAAAAAAAGGTGTCAGTTTTGTTGCCAGATAAAAGGGTAAAATTTTTTTATCACAAATCCAAATTGTGTTTGTATTGGGGAGAATGCACGCTCATCGGACAGCCGCAGCGGAGCCGCGATTGTCCACGGATCCCTGCGGCCGGGCCGGCAAACACCGAGCACCAACACGACGCCACCGCCCGCCTCTCTCGTGTCACGCTGTGGCCAACACGGGCGCTCCGTTGCACTGCCACAGACGCCAACTCGTGTCCAAGTGGAGGGGGATGAGACGTGACTCGAGTTCGATTACAGCTCGTGGGCAACATAAGTGGTGAATATCTGAACTTATTGTGGGTCTCTCCTAGGTCGACTCAACCTTAAATGAGTAGCTAGTGCAGTGTGTACAATATCAGCCCTGGGAAGAAGAGGGCGACCGGACGTGGTGCGAGCCACACCACTCCCCTCGCTAACAGCACTTTCCCCGACAGCCTGCGTGGACTATACAGGGGATCTTTGTCTTTGGTGACCACGTGTTATGTGACGGTTATGGTGACACCATCCCAGTGCCCTGGGTTCGAATGCAGACCGTGACGCATACCACCAATGATAGTTGTTATTTTAACCTGCCCTGTGCTTCCCTTAGGTTGACTCAGCATGCAGTGAGTGACTTATTGCAGAGTTGGGAATGAAAGGCGGGGCTGGAATTTAACTCACTTCGAGAGAGCGAACGAATCCTGTGTGCGTGTATGCGTCTGACAAGTTGAAATTATTTATGTTAGTGCGGTTATTATTTGACTAAGCGCCATATGAATTAAAACAAACCCTTTGCTCCTGCTGCATTGGTAGTTGTGCACGAGCACAATTAACAATCAACGAAACTCAACACACCCGTTAATACAGTAACGTGAAGAAGGGCCATTGCCCGAACCGTCACATTTATTTTTATTTGTTTCTTTGAAGGTCGCACGATGTTCAGACAATTAAAATACCATCATCATCATCAGCAGCGTCAGCAGCAGCAGCAACGTCATTCAGCGTTGGAACGTGGGTGACGCATGCGTCTTGCCTGCCTCAATCGAAGGGGTCTTACGGGCGCTGTCGGAAATTCTCAGTAGGCACCGGTGCGGGGTCTGGGATTTCCAACTTGCGCGTTGATTCATAGTCCCTGCTCAGCTCAGGAAGATACCATCACGACGTGGATGAAGAGCATGTCGGAGTGCTTTTGTGAAGCTGATCTTGCTCGCGAAAAGCAACGCAGGAAGGTGTCTAAAGAAGAACATTCTTCATGAGTGCGTGCTACCTGCTGTGTCCACGGGGTCCAGAAACACCGCGGGCATGAAGGAGAAGTCATGCACCTAACACTGCAAAGTGTGCCAAGTCGCGTGGGCAGACGCACGGTTGGGATTACACGGAGAGAGAGAGAGGGGAACACACGGATTAGAGGCCATTCACGGGTTCATTACATCACCCAAACGATTAAGAACAGTAATTGGGCTTGGGCAGGTCGCATCACGCCTGGGAGGGATGATGACCGACCGATGGTTAAGAATAATAACGGAGTGGCAGCCAAGAAATGGAACGCTTGCGAGAGCACGTACACCGAGGAGATGGAGCGCTGAGTGCCAATTCACGTGCAGATGTCGGATGGATGAGTGCATCAGAGGCTTGTGAGAAGTGGCTGCAGTTTAGGGAGGCCTTCATTCAGCAGTTGATTGGTCGTGGCTGGAAATGATGACTCATTTTATATCCATAAAAAATAAACACACAAAAATCATTAGCGTCGTCATGGAGAATATGAGTAAGATTATACGTAAGCAATGTCTGCTTCTCTGCATAAAAACTCATTAATTCTTCTGAGAGTGCAAGATTTCAACAGCAGAGATCCAAAACAAGCATAATTCGACCGACGGTGTCTCACCAGCAGAGTCGAACAATGTCCGTGAACAAGAAGTTGCCGGATGTAACAGGCAAGGGGCGATTTGTCGCAGACATGGGGCCTGGTTCAACACAAACTAATATCACACATCGCACAAAGTCGTGTAATCATCGGAAAGAGACGGCTGCTGCCCTACCAAACAGGGCGCCACGGTGGCTAGGAGATGTTAACTACCTCGCCTGGTATACAGGAGGTCGTGAGTTTGATCCTGACACTGACGCCTGCTGCTGCTGCTGTATATTTGGAGTCTGCGGTATCTCTATCCCTGTAGTCGCGTGGAATTTTTTTTTTACCTTCCGGGTTCTCCGGGTTTTCCCTCCACATTTAGGATCAACACCACGCGTTTAGAGTACAGTATATCTGGCTGCTATACATGTGCGTGTACACGATAACCCACTTCGTCGCGCTCTCACTTGTGGTAGCCAGGTGGCTCGTGACAAAGTAGCGGGCCTTGCCTGGCGAGGTAAAACTATTGCGGGTGAAGGGGGAGGTTGGGGGTCACGTGGGGGGGTCTGGGTGGGGGGCAGAGTCTGTGACGTCAACTGCATCCCCGCACGTCACGAGACCGCGTGGCACGCGCATCGAGTGTCTCCGCACTTTCACTGCAATCGCAGTCGCCCCGCCCCGCGAGTGAGTGAGCGAGTGAGCGAGTGGGTCACGCGCAGTTCGCAAACTCCCCCCCCCCCCACCAACTATCCCGCCTCTCTCTGTTGGGATGAGCAGCGTCAGCCTCGTTGCCGTTACCGGGTCAAAAGTCTTCGTGGCGTCGTCTTGGTGGTGGTGGTTGTTGTTGTTGTTGTGGTCAGTCCGAGGCAGGCGACGGTGGTGGGTGCCTGCGTGGTTCGATCTCCCGGCACGGCACTGGACATCATGGGGCACGTCCCTTGATCCGACACCGCCTTCATCCACGCGGCAGCGATGGGCACGACATAGTCAGTCGAGCGGCGGCAGTTCGGGTGTGGCTGAGTAACGCGTGGCTCTTCTCAACTCTTCTCGGATGTGGCCAGCTTCAAATAGTAGGCCAAATACCCCGTTAAATGGAGGGCTCTCGCCCTCTGGTGGAGGCCCTCCCATCAGGCAGCGGTGTGAGCAAGTAGCTGCAGGGCTGCGCCTTTACCTCTGTGGTTGTGGGTTAACAGACCGCTGCTCCGTGACACTGGGCAGCAGCGGCAGCCAGTCGGGGAGGCTGGCCCACATCTTTCGGTAAAGTCACGTAGAAGGGAAATAATAAAATAATAAAAATAAAACATAAAAAATACAATTCTCACGACGTTTCGGCCACAACGCAAGCAGCCGTCCTCAGGTGAAGAACAGGGCTGTCGGAAAGCCATTCAGACGCTGTCTTTCCGACAGACCTGTTCTTCACCTGAGGACGGCTGCTTGCGTTGTGGCCGAAACGTCGTGAGGATTGTATTTTATTATGTCTAATTTTTATTATTTTATTATTTCCCTGCTACGTGACTTTACCGAAAGAACCAAGAAGATGAATCTGGGCGCTGTTTGCGGAACGCGACCGCGTGTGCAGCCACAGTAAGTGGAGCAGAGGCGACCGTGGGTGCAGCCACAGTAAGTGGAGCAGAGGCGACCGTGGGTGCAGCCACAGTAAGTGGAGCAGAGGCGACCGTGGGTGCAGCCACAGTAAGTGGAGCAGAGGCGACCGTGGGTGGAGCGCGCGCGACCGCTCACGCCACCGCCCCCGCTGTGAACTCTGCTCGGAGTGAGAGATGAAAGTTGGCAATTTGCTTTGTGCAAGCCCACTGGATGCCCGGCCAGTGATCGCTCGCGTGGCTTCACGCGGTGAAATCGCTTTCGTTTCTGATATTTTGTTAGATCCCCTTAGCGGCACGTGGCGCAGACAAAACGAATAATTTTGTTGTTGTTGTTTTCACGGTCAGTCAGGAAGCAGCCCATTCCAATAAATGAAAACAAGTTCGCGGTTCGGTGAAAGCAAGCGAGTCAATAAATGTGGAATGTATCTTGCCCAATGTGACTTGACGTGTATCTAAACCGTAGCTTGTCGGAGCCAGGACGACCATCCATGTCTATAGCTGTATCAGGCCAAGTGGTCGTCGTCTTATTTCCAATGTTCGTGTCGCTTACCCCCTAGACCCACGCGGCACGGTTTCCGCGTTTGCTGAGACATTATTTGCACTTGACAATGTTGCCGATGGAACTGTGACCGAGAAAGCCCCTGGCTCCTCCTGCCTCCTCCTCTACACTCGTGGTGGTGGCTCGATGACTCTTTCACGACGACGTTTCGCTTCAAGCCGCTGTGCGAGTTTGCTGTCCACCGGCCGCTGACCGTTGGAGGTGCCGGACCGCTGGGACGAGCCTCTACCCTGGCATGGCCCCGCACCTCGCGCTGAGCGTTTAGCCCCCCCAACTCCCCCCCCCCCCCCTAACTCCCCCCCCCTCCCCTAACTCCCCCCCCCTCCCCTAACTCCCCCCCCTCCCCTAACTCCGGCCCCCCCTGACATTCGGAGAGCGCTCCACGGTGCGCACAACGCAGTTCGCATTAACTCTGCCCCGGGGGCTGTCCCCCCGCCCCCCGCCTCGTGCGTAACGCCACCGTCCCGCTCGGCTGCACGGATCCCAGGCGGCTGGTCAAACCGCACCGGATTGTCAGAGACTATTACGAAAAGGGTTTTTTGTTTACCAGGCACGGCCCACTCAGCTGCATAGCTCTGTTTTTCAGAATCAGCCTGGCCACAAATGGTAGCTCAACAAAGTGGCGGAATACGTGGAAATGTACAGCAGCCAAATGCTCGAAATGTGGAGGGGGAAACCAGAGAACCCGCAGAGAAATCCAGGCCACAACGGGGAGAGAGACACGCAAACTCCGAATATACAGCAGCAGGCGCCAGGGTCTGGATCCGACCCACGACCTCCTGTGTGCCAGGCGAGGTAGTTAACATCTCCTCGCCACCGCGGTGCCCTTGACAGTGAAAGGTCACGCATCTCCCTGACTTTCGAGTGGCGGGTCATGCCATGTGCGTGAGATGTCGCGCGCGTCACAACTTGTGAATTGTTATTATTTTTACTGTTGATGACTCAAATGAATGCAACAGCATCTCATGACGCTGCATGAAACAATAGAACTCCTACCTTATTATATATTTATATGTTCATTTGTTTATTTATGTGTTGGCGCACCTACACTCAAGGCGCTCTGTAACGCGTAACAGTGGTAACAACAACAACAACAACGGAGTGATTCAGTTGGCAGGGGCGTGTGAGGGCCGAGGAGTGAGTGACCGGAGCGGAGGGCACATGAGGAGCTACGGAAGGGCTCTAGGGGAGGGACGGGACGGAGTGGAGGGGCAAAGGGGTGGAAGAGGGAGGGAATGGGCCGTGGAGAAGATTGGGGTCTCTGTGAGCTGAACGCAAGTGGGTGAAGGAGCCCAGTGGGCAAGAGGGGTGGTGTGTGTGCACGGAGAGACGACGACGACGACGAGGCATCGGCAGAGGACAGCAGCGGAGTGTTGAGTCTAGACTTGAACGGGGGCAGTGAACGAGCAGGGAGGATCACTGATTGAATCACAGTCCACACAGGGAAGCAGTGAAACGTTGGCGACCTCCCGCTCTGGTTGCCACCTGCTCGGGCTTGACCCGGAACATCCGCCAATCGGCGACTGGGGTCAGACGTCAGGAGTTGATTTGTACACAGATCTGGTACCGACATTGTGTTGAACTTCATTTCAATACCCTGCACATTTTCGGTAACAGCCACAGGCTGCCTGAGGAACAAGTTTCGATTTTATCTCTTCGTGGAAAAAGTGACAACGCTCGCTCCCACGTGGAGAGAGGTCGACTTGGGTGCTGGTTGCTGTAGAGGGGCCCGAGAGCGAGATGAGAGGGCTGGGGTCAGAGTCTGGGATGACTTACCGATGGTCAGTCTAAGCAACAGTGAGACCACATTGATACACTTCACGTCTATGCGCACGAGCGTACGCACACCCACGTGCACATTTTACAGATGCAAACACCACCATCCACTGTGCACTTTCCCAGAAACGACCCTCGTATTTGTATTACAGACGCCATTCACGTTGTCATTCACTGCCGCCAGGGCATCGCTTTGTGCTGCTGGGCCGTCAACGTCGTGAAAGTGGAGCAACACCGATGTCATCTGCACGCCTGTGACAAGCGACAGCCAGGGCACGGACAGCTGACCCGCTGGTGCTGAGTGGCGCTGCAGGGACCGTGGGCGAAGTTGACCAATGGCCTAGAGAGCCGTAATGGGAAACATCCTCCTGCGGGATGACGCGCCCCGCTCGGCCGACGGAGCTCGCTATCAAAACAGAGAGACCGGTCCACGTGCACATCCACTCCGACGCGTGGTCGTCTACCAGCGTCACAGTTGTCAGTATCGTTCTTTGTAATCCGTCACGATGGATGAGCACACGGCACACTAAGGCATGCCACTTAACCACGAATTTCCGTTCGCCACCACATCATTCAATACAAAGACCTCCCTCATAATAAGCCTTGGATAGATTGTTAGCGAGCACCTGTTAAAGCTGGCGCGGCACACGAGAGCGTGGGTGGCCATCACCAAGCCCGATCGTATTTGTGTCTCCCCAAGTGCCCATGTTTTACGCACACCACACCAGGTACTTATTTAAGGCTGAGTCGACCTAAGGGAGGCCCTGCACTGTTGTTGGTCGCGAGCGGGAATTGAACTCGGGTCACCGGGTTCGTAGCGCGCTGCGCCAACCGTGGCACCGCCACGCATCTCACTCACTCACACACTCACTCACACACTCACTCACTCACACACTCACACACTCACTCACTCACACACTCCCACACTCACTCACTCACACACTCACACACTCACTCACTCACACACTCCCACACTCACTCACTCACACACTCACACACTCACTCACTCACACACTCACACACTCACTCACTCACCCACTCACACACTCACTCACTCACTCAACCACTCACTCACACACTCACTCACACACTCACACACTCACTCACTCACCACTCACTCACCCACTCACTCACCCACTCACCCACTCACTCACACTCTCACTCACACACTCACCCACTCACTCACTCACACACTCACTCACACACTCACTCACTCACACACTCACACACCCATTCACTCATACACTCACTCACACACTCACTCACACACACACACTCACTCACACACTCACACACCCATTCACTCATACACTCACTCACACACTCACTCACTCACACACTCACTCACACACTCACCACTCACTCACACACTCACACACTCACTCACACAATCACTCACACACTCACACACTCACACACTCACTCACACACTCACTCACACACTCACTCACACACTCACTCTACTCACTCACACACTCACTCTACTCACTCACTCACACTCTCACACTCTCACGCATCTCGCTCACTCACTCACACACTCACACACTCACTCACACACTCACACACTCACTCACCACTCACTCACCCACTCACTCACCCACTCACTCACACTCTCACTCACACACTCACCCACTCACTCACTCACTCACACACTCACTCACACACTCACTCACACACTCACACACCCATTCACTCATACACTCACTCACACACTCACTCACACACTCACCACTCACTCACACACTCACTCACACACTCACACACTCACACACTCACACACTCACTCACTCACACACTCACTCTACTCACTCACACACTCACTCTACTCACTCACTCACACTCTCACACTCTCACGCATCTCGCTCACTCACTCACACACTCACTCACTCACACACTCACTCACTCACTCACACACTCACACACTCAACCACTCACTCACCCACTCACTCACACACTCAACCACTCACTCACCCACTCACTCACTCACACACTCACTCACACACTCACCCACTCACTCACACACTCACTCACCCACTCACTCATACACTCACTCACTCACACACTCACTCACTCACTCACACACTCACTCACACACTCACCCACTCACTCACCCACTCACTCACTCACACACTCACACACTCACACTCACTCACACACTCACTCACACACCACTCACTCACCCACTCACTCACTCACCCACTCACTCACTCACTCACTCTCACACTTACTCACTCACACACTCACTCACACACTCACTCACACACTCACCCACTCACTCACCCACTCACCCACTCACTCACTCACTCACCCACTCACGGCCCTTCGGCGTCATGATGGAGGCCGCTGCGGCGACATTTGCGAGCTCACAATGTGCGCACTGTGCGCTGAGAGTGAGGCAGACGCCCTAAGCCCCACAGACACAACGCAACACACTCCGACACGCGCCGAGGAATCAAAACACAAAAAAATCAACGGCCAAACCCACCACCTCCCCTCCCCCTACGAGCCGACGACATTAATCACATCGCGGAAAGGGGGTCATCAGCGAGCGCCTGCCGAGGCAAAGGGAAGAGGTCAGAATCGCAGCGACGTATTTAGACCGGAGGGATTTGATGAGCTGTAAAGCTCCTTTTGGCAGATGTCCAGTTCGGGGACGGCGCGGACACACAGCGGCATCACCAACCTTCTCTGCGCAATGCTGGCGATGACGGCAACGCAGCGTTCAAGAAAATAGATTCATTCGTCTGTTTTTTCCTTTCCCCCAATTATATTGCAACGTTGCTGCGTGTGTCATGCCAGGACACGTGGCCATTCAGTGCCCCTGTCGAGCAGTGAGTGCTTGATGACCTGTGAGAGACCGGTCCGGGCAAGATGACATCGCAGAACCTCATCTGAGATCCCTTAAAGTGACCTCATCCTCACTCCAGTACTTTTCCATGCATGCTGTTGCAAAGATGTTCGTCATGTGGCATTTTAAATATTGTTTTGCAAAGCTGGAATGTTTGTCAATTTTAATAACCAAATAATTTGAGGCTGAGTGGCCCTACCGGGGAGCCAAGTTACGGGCCACGCTACCATTTGGTGCATGGATACAGAGGAGTAAGTCCGAATATTCGTTTTTATTTTGATCGTCGACCATCACAAAGACGCCGCGCTGGTCACACAGGAGATTCAGCTCTTTGGAACAACAACAACAACAACAAACGACGTTTTAAGTCTGTTGCAAATTGTCTCAGCCTCCAGCATTGAGACAGAACATCTGTCGCCGGGAGATGGCTCCAGGGCTTGGGGCCGGAGACCCCCGGGGATAGCTGCGCTGTGCGTAACGCCGCACGAGGTCGACGATCCATCGACTCTCCGTACTTGCATCCACCCAGTTACAGTGAGGGGAAAACACGTAATTGATCCCCTGCTGATTTTGTATGTTTGCCCACTGACAAAGAAATTATCAGTCTATAATTTTAATGGTAGGTTTATTTGAACAGTGAGAGACGGAATAACAACAACAAAATCCAGAAAAACGCATGCCAAAATTTGTATGAATTGATTTGCATTTTAATGAGAGAAATAAGTATTTGACCCCTCTGCAAAACATGACTTAGTACTTGGTGGCAAAACCCTTGTTGGCAATCACAGAGGTCAGACGTTTCTTGTAGTTGGCCACCAGGTTTGCACACATCTCAGGAGGGAATTGTGTCCCACTCCTCTTTGCAGATCTTCTCCAAGTCATTAAGGTTTCGAGGCTGATGTTTAGCAATCTCGAACCTTCAGCTCCCTCCACAGATTTTCTATGGGATTAAGGTCTGGAGACTGGCTAGGCCACTCCAGGACCTTAATGTGCTTCTTCTTGAGCCACTCCTTTGTTGCCTTGGCCGTGTTTTTGGATCATTGTCATGCTGGAATACCCATCCACGACCCAATTTCAATGCCCTGGTTGAGGGAAGGAGGTTCTCACCCAAGATTTGATGGTACATGGCCCCGTCCATCGTCCCTTTGATGCGGTGAAGTTGTCCTGTTCCCTTAGCAGAAAAACACCCCCAAAGCATAATGTTTCCACCTCCATGTTTGACGGTGGGGATGGTGTTCTTGGGGTCATAGGCAGCATTCTTCCTCCTCCAAACACGGCGAGTTGAGTTGATGCCAAAGAGCTCCCTTTGGGTCTCATCTGACCACACCACTTTCACCCAGTTGTCCTCTGAATCATTCAGATGGTCATTGGCAAACTTCAGACGGGCATGTATATGTGCTTTCTTGAGCAGGGGGACCTTGCGGGTGCTGCAGGATTTCAGTCCTTCACGGCGTAGTGTGTTACCAACTGTTTTCTTGGTGACTATGGTCCCAGCTGCCTTGCTATTATTGACAAGATCTTCCCGTGTAGTTCTGGGCTGATTCCTCACCGTTCTCATGATCATTGCAACTCCACGAGGTGAGATCTTGCATGGAGCCCCAGGCCGAGGGAGATTGACAGTTCTTTTGTGTTTCTTCCATTTGCGAATAATCGCACCAACTGTTGTCACCTTCTCTCCAAGCTGCTTGGCGATGGTCTTGTAACCCATTCCAGCCTTGTATAGGTCTACAATCTTGTCCCTGACATCCTTGGAGAGCTCTTTGGTCTTGGCCATGGTGGAGAGTTTGGAATCTGATTGATTGATTGATTCTGTGAACAGGTGTCTTTTAGACAGGTAACAAACTGAGATTAGGAGCACTCCCTTTAAGAGTGTGCTCCTAATCTCAGCTCGTTACCTGTATAAAAGACACCTGGGAGCCAGAAATCTTTCTGATTGAGAGGGGGTCAAATACTTATTTCCCTCATTAAAATGCAAATCAATTTATAACCTTTTTGACATGCGTTTTTCTGGATTTTGTTGTTGTTATTGTCTTTCACTGTTCAAATAAACCTACCATTAAAATTACAGACTGATCATTTCTTTCTCAGTGGGCAAACGTACAAAATCAGCAGGGGATCAATACTTTTTTCCCTCACTGTAGGTATCGATACACTGACTTATCAGCAGCCATGAGCATTCCACTACTGGATTATTGCCTCCGCGAAATGCGGAGGCGGCTTAGAGGAGCCTTCATCCAGCAGTGGATTGACAACGGCTGATGCCAATTTTAAATGCAGCGTTTTGGTACAATTCCAATAAAAGAAAATAAAAAAAGCTTCAAATCAATGGTTGTCCGTCGCAGCGACCCCCTGTCCCCCCCTCTCTAGGGCCACCGCGGGGTATCAACCGACGCCTTTCATCACCAATGCGCCTACGCCGAACTCAGTCCGTCTCTGCCAAAGCCTGTCCCAGGGTGTGACACTGAGGCCAGTGCCAAAGCCTGTCCCATGGTGTGACACTGAGGCCAGTGTCCCGGCGGTCATCAGTGCAATCCATCAAAGTGGCACACACCCACCCACACACTCACACAAAGACAAAGGTCCCCCGTCTAGACTTAACAGACTGTTGGGGCAAGTGCCGTTAGCGAGTAGCGCCTATGAAGGTCGCCAAGACACACGAGGGGGGTGGGTGGCCAGCACCACGCCCGGCCATCTTTGTCTCACCAGGGGCAATGTTTACGCACCGAGTACCCATTTGATGCTGAGTAGACCTAGGCGAAGCCCTGGACCAGTTCAAATATTCGCCATTGTTATTGGTCGTGTGCTGGGATGGAACTCGGTTCGCCGCGTTTGTAGCGCAGCGCGCCAACCACTACGCCACCGCCCCCCACTCCCCACGCACTCGCACACAACTTGACGACTGTGACACATTGATGGCTGGCCCCTGGCTTTTACACAGCGAGCCTAGAGGGATATCTGCTCAATATATTTCTGTACTGAATCGAAGTTAAAACAACAAATAACTTTTTTTATTTGACCAGGTAAAGGCCACGGAGCTGTGTAGCTCTTTTTCAGAAGCGGCCTGGCCACAAGTGACAGCTCAACGAAGTGGCTTGACATGTGGACATTTAAAGTGGCCAAATACTCTAAACGCGTGCTTTCTAAATGTGGAGGGGAAAACCGGAGGACCCGGAGAAAAATCCACGCCAGCAGCAGGCGTCAGGGTTGGGATCGAACCCACGACCTCCTGTGTACCAGGCGAGGAGGTTAACATTTCCTAGCCACCGCGGTGCCCAAGTAAAAACACACACACACACGTAAACACACACACACACGTAAACACACACACACAAGTACACACACAAGTAAACACACACACACAAGTAACACACACACACGCAAGTAAACACACGTAAACACACACACGTAAACACACACATGCAAGTAAACACACGTAAACACACACAAGTAAACACACACACACACGAGTCAGGTGTGCATTGGCGCTCGTCGGCAGAGGTTCACGCTCGCAGTCCCGCGACCGCCCTGGTTAATACCGCGCGCGCCTTAACCGTAAGAAGACGCCGCGCCTCACGGCGTACGTTCGAGATGTATGCATGTGTCGAACTTCTTTCGCACCGTACGTAGCCAACCGTGCTAATCGGAGGTGTGCGGGGAAGGACAACGACACTCAACACACAAAACAGTTCTAAACAAATGCATTTTCAATCTGGATGATTTAAAAGTGCAGAGCTCCCAGTAGTTTCCTTATGTCGGAAGGAAGAGCGTTCCAGACGGCCGCGAGATTCCGCCGTGACGTCATTCGCCCATCCTGTGCCGGCGCCAAATTTCTTCCCGACATGACCACGCGGCTGAGATTCCACAGCAATCATCATCATCATCCCCCCCCACCCACCACCACCACCCCACTGCTGCAAAGACTTGGCAGAAACCCCCTAAGAAAGAGACACTCAGTGAGGCCTTCCTGGGTCAACAAGCCTCATATTAAAAATAAATAATCATTATACATCACTTGTATTTTTGTATTAACACTGAATCGGTTTTCGCGGTTGTGCTGCTGGTGGTACTTTGCGTGTGGTTCAGCGTCACGTCAGACGTTGCAGCCCACGTGCTGGAAGCATATTCAGGAATGCATTTTGTTTGGTTTGTTGTTGTTGTTGTTGAAAACGCTCCTAGGAGGTGGAGTAAAACGTCAGACATTATCATGAACGATGTTCGGTACAACCTGAAAACACATCGGAGAGAGAAGTATTTAAGTCTCGTTTCCGCCGTCTCCGTTTCTGCTGTCTCATCTGTTCCGTCGCGTGCAGAGTGTTGTTCACCCATGGACCCCACTGTGACACGAGCGATGCATTGACACATTGACACTTTTATTTAACACTTTAGCACATTGTGAACACACTTATTGAATTATGCACGCTCGTGTCGTGAGCGTCAGATTCTATTCTGGCCGATGATCAATCCATTTTGGATCGGGGAGGAAGGGGGGGGGGTATTTTCTGATGCTCAGTCCCGGACAGCTCCGGCGAAAATCAATCCCTGAATATACGTTTGTATATAATGCGTGTGCGTGTGTACGTTTGTATATAATGCGTGTGCGTGTGTGAACGCACCTGTGGTCCTGCACACATACATTGACAAGTGTGGCCTGTGTTGGAACTGCCATGGATCATACTGATCAGTGCAAGTTGCGGCAGCAGCAGAGGCGTTGTGTCTTCACGATGGTCACCGCACCCCGGCCAGAATTCACGAACAGGCGAAATGGGATCGTCACGGGACGTTTTGGGACATGAGCAGTGTCTTGAACAGAACGAGTACTTTTTTAAGTTAAACTAAAAACGAAAAGAAGAATTGAGTTACAATAACACAACTTGTGTTTGTTGAGCAGGGCTGCTAAACGCATCGAACAGCAAATCGGCGCACCATGCACACGTGCATCACGTGCGGACGTGACCGCGCGTGATGTCGACAGGAAAGAACATCTGCAGAAACAGCAGCGGCGTGACGCGGCCGTAGGGAGCGGGCAGCGGAGAGAGTTTGTGCACGAAGAGAGTTTGTGCACGAAGAGAGTTTGTGTACGAAGAGAGTTTGTGTACGAAGAGAGTTTGTGCACGAAGAGAGTTTGTGCACGAAGAGAGTTTGTGCACGGAGAGAGTTTGTGCACGGAGAGAGTTTGTGCACGAAGAGAGTTTGTGCACGGATGGAGTTTGTGCACAGAGAGAGTTTGTGCACGAAGAGAGTTTGTGCACGGAGAGAGTTTGTGCACGAAGAGAGTTTGTGCACGAAGAGAGTTTGTGCACGAAGAGAGTTTGTGCACGAAGAGAGTTTGTGCACGAAGAGAGTTTGTGCACGAAGGGAGTTTGTGCACGAAGAGAGTTTGTGCACGGAGGGAGTTTGTGCACAGAGAGAGTTTGTGCACGGAGAGAGTTTGTGCACGGAGGGAGTTTGTGCACGAAGAGAGTTTGTGCACGAAGAGAGTTTGTGCACGATGAGAGTTTGTGCACGAAGAGAGTTTGTGCACGAAGAGAGTTTGTGCACAGAGAGAGTTTGTGCACGAAGAGAGTTTGTGCACGAAGAGAGTTTGTGCACGAAGAGAGTTTGTGCACGGAGGGAGTTTGTGCACGGAGAGAGTTTGTGCACAGAGAGAGTTTGTGCACGAAGAGAGTTTGTGCACGAAGAGAGTTTGTGCACGGAGGGAGTTTGTGCACGAAGAGAGTTTGTGCACAGAGAGAGTTTGTGCACGAAGAGAGTTTTTGCACGGAGGGAGTTTGTGCACAGAGAGAGTTTGTGCACGAAGATAGTTTGTGCACGAAGGGAGTTTGTGCACGAAGAGAGTTTGTGCACGAAGAGAGTTTGTGCACGAAGGGAGTTTGTGCACAGAGAGAGTTTGTGCACGGAGGGAGTTTGTGCACGGAGAGAGTTTGTGCACAGAGAGAGTTTGTGCACGGAGGGAGTTTGTGCACAGAGGGAGTTTGTGCACGGAGGGAGTTTGTGCACGGAGGGAGTTTGTGCACGGAGGGAGTTTGTGCACGGACGAGAGTTTGTGCACGGAGGGAGTTTGTGCACGGAGGGAGTTTGTGCACGTAGGGAGTTTGTGCACAGAGAGAGTTTGTGCACAGAGAGAGTTTGTGCACGGAGGGAGTTTGTGCACGGAGGGAGTTTGTGCACAGAGAGAGTTTGTGCACAGAGAGAGTTTGTGCACGGAGGGAGTTTGTGCACGGAGGGAGTTTGTGCACAGAGAGAGTTTGTGCACGGAGGGAGTTTGTGCACGGAGGGAGTTTGTGCACAGAGAGAGTTTGTGCACGGAGGGAGTTTGTGCACGGAGGGAGTTTGTGCACAGAGAGAGTTTGTGCACGGAGGGAGTTTGTGCACAGAGAGAGTTTGTGCACAGAGAGAGTTTGTGCACGAAGAGAGTTTGTGCACAGAGAGAGTTTGTGCACGGAGAGAGTTTGTGCACGGAGAGAGTTTGTGCACGGAGGGAGTTTGTGCACGGAGGGAGTTTGTGCACGGAGGGAGTTTGTGCACGGAGGGAGTTTGTGCACGAAGAGAGTTTGTGCACGGAGGGAGTTTGTGCACAGAGAGAGTTTGTGCACGGAGGGAGTTTGTGCACGGAGAGAGTTTGTGTACGAAGAGAGTTTGTGCACGGAGAGAGTTTGTGCACGAAGAGAGTTTGTGCACGGAGGGAGTTTGTGCACGGAGGGAGTTTGTGCACGGAGAGAGTTTGTGCACGAAGAGAGTTTGTGCACGAAGAGAGTTTGTGCACGAAGAGAGTTTGTGCACGAAGAGAGTTTGTGCACGGACGAGAGTTTGTGCACGAAGATAGTTTGTGCACGGAGGGAGTTTGTGCACGAAGAGAGTTTGTGCACGGACGGCCGAGGGAGCTTAGAGCCCCGGCTCGCCTCGCCGTCAGGGGCAGCTTGTGCTCGAAACTAACCGTGCGGATTAAATCAATAATTGAATAAGTACATTGCGCGTCAGCGGCATTCCCAGTAGCGGCGAAGCTAATCCCCAGTGTGCTACGTTTAACATGCGGAGTCTCCGTTAGATTTCTTTTTAGCAGAAGGAGGTTGCGGTGTTTTTCCAAACCGAGTAACTCGCGGTGATTGTGGGTGTTGTTTAAATTTGGCAAAAGTTGGACCGTGGGTTTCTTCCACTCCTAGTCATCGTTGACTCAAATTTAAATAATAATGATTTTTAAAATAATTTCGTTGAGCAATAGCCTCGTCACTAATTCCCCCCCCCATCCCTCGAGCACAGCTGCACGGTGTTTCTCCACGGCAGCTGAGGGTCGCGTCGTCAGAGACCGCGTGAGCGCAATTGCAGTCGCGAAAAGCGAAAGTGATTTCCTGCCCAAAATAAGAAATGTAACATATTTAGATTGAGATATTAGATGCAGATGATTATAACTACGAGCCGTACTGTATAACATCCGCACTGTCGCAGGACGCCCACACAATACTGGAGCCTAACAGCTCATTTGGCCCTTCCTGCTGAAATCAATACAATCTAAACATATATAATAAACATTTTACATGTACAACCTCCGTGCTATAACACTCCAATAAATGCACTTAAAAAGCCAAAGTGATTTCCTGCTCAAACGGTCGTCAGCGTGGTGCCTGTCTCCCGTCCACAGCCCTGCAACCCCCAGGGGCGGAAATTCCACGTTCTATGAGTCGATCCATCGGGCAAACACTGTTGACTTCCCCACAACGTGATACTCATTTTATCGATCGAGGAGCGAGGGGTGATGGCCCGAGTCAACCCACAAGCAGGATTTAGTCGCTCTGCCACTGAGCCACTGGGCCAGAATTCACAGCCACTTTGCGACCAACATTGTCACTGTCACTGCTCATCTCTTCCTGGAATGTTCACGCAGATGTAGAAGCACGCGACCATTTCAATACGTCGCGACGAAATAGCATCCGCTGCCGGATGCGTCGATATGAGCTTCCTGTGAAAGACATTGACGGGCTGTGTGAGCAATCCCCCCCCCCCCCCATTCCTAGGGCGTGCGTTCGTGGCGTGCAACGCAAAACGTCCCCGGCAGTCGGTGACCGCACCACGCGCCGTGTGATGCAGCGTGCAGAAGGTTGCGGCTGGCTCGCCGCCGTGCCGCCGCGCCGTAGGGCAACGCTTGTTGGCATCAACTCACTGAGCACGTTGTCCGCAGATTGTCACGGACGCAGGGGGCAACCCAGTGCCTCCGACTTGTCACAGTCTTGCGCCATCATCGCTACATACCCACGTGTGCGTATGCCGTTGTACATGCAATCTATCCCAGTTTAATACTCGTGTGCATGCAAATGTATAAACCAATTGCTGTGTGTAATAGCGATGTCGATAGGTGAAGGTAGTGTTGTTTATTACAAAACAAAACTATTAACTATTTTAATTTTACCAGGTAAGGCCCACTGAGCTATACAGCTCTTTTTCAGAAGCGACCTGGCCACACATTATAGCCCAACGAAGCGGCTTATCACGTGGAAATGTCTAGCAGCCAAATACTCGAAACGAATGTTTCTAAATGTGGACAGAAAAACGGTAGGATCCAGACAAAAATCCATGCGACCACGGGGAGAGACACGCAAACTCGCTGCTGTGATGATGCCTCCTCCTTCGCTAACATGAGCTGATGCTCCACGTCACGTGACACCGATAGCACCATAGGAACACCAACACATG
Organism: Lethenteron reissneri; assembly: GCF_015708825.2. Lineage (NCBI taxonomy): Eukaryota > Metazoa > Chordata > Hyperoartia > Petromyzontiformes > Petromyzontidae > Lethenteron > Lethenteron reissneri. Next base: position 784,528 of record NC_083819.1, on the reverse strand, counting down.
TCAAATCGTAATACCGACACATGTCAAATACATGTTGGTCATACCGAATACAGGGAGAGCTCTTACTGCACCAAATCTAAACGTGGCCCAGAACTTGGGGCCAGCATCGGTGAACTCGGTTAACTAAGTTAACTCAGTTAACTGACTAAGCTAACTAAGTTAACTAAGTTTACTAAGTTAACCAAGCGTCTCGTTGTGCGATCCATTCCAGCGATGAAGCTTCACTTTACGATATCTCAGAGGTAGTTTGTGACATCACCTTCCACGGGTCGTTATCTACCCATGGGCTGGTGTGACTGCTCTGAGGGAGTTGACAATTTCCGTGCATTCACCTCAATGGCACGGCATTCATAGCACGGGTTGGAATAACACTGTGTGTGTGTGGGGGAGGATATCCTTTTAAATATATAAATAATTGGTGTCTAGACAACTACAATAATTATGCACGTGTCTTTTATCAGGTGCTTTGAAGCGCGCGCTGGTGAATCATCAACATGCATGACAACATGCATGACAACATGCATGACAGCATGCATGACAACATGCACGACAGCATGCATGACAGCATGCATGACAGCATGCACGACAACATGCACGACAACATGCATGACAACATGGGGGGGCGACAAGGTGGCTTGACGAGGGCAGTGCAGCCACGAGGTTGTCCGCTGAACGTGTCGATGTGTTGTGTGTGTGTGTGACGCGTTGTGTGTCTGTGACGTGTTTTGTGTGTGTGTGTGACGTGTTGTGTGTGTCTGTGACGTGTTGTGTGTGTCTGTGTGACGTGTTGTGTGTGTCTGTGTGACGCGTTGTGTGTGTCTGTGTGACACGTGTTGTGTGTGACGTGTTGTGTGTGTCTGTGTGACGTGTTGTGTGTGTCTGTGTGACGCGTTGTGTGTGTCTGTGTGACGTGTTGTGTGTGTCTGTGACGTGTTGTGTGTGTCTGTGTGACACGTTGTGTGTGTGTGACACGTGTTGTGTGTGTCTGTGTGCAAGGACCCTGAATCGCCAGTAGATGGCGGCAGAGCCGTGGGTTTGGTCCACAGGTCGAATTGGCTCACTCGTCTGACTGTGTCAGTGCATCGACTCATGCTCTGTGGAGCTGTCGGCGTTACCGCCTCATGTCCGTGGGGGTTCCTCCAGATATTCTTCTTTTATTCCATATGCCAAACACACTAATTGTTGTAATTGACCAAAGAGCTTATCGCAGGACCCTCCTGAGTACGATGCCCTGGGTGGTGACAGTTGTTCACCAGCACGTAGCGTTCCCGTTCCTCTCGGTGGCGCGGGCGGCTGCTGCTGCTGCCGTCGAAAGCCGTCGGGCAGTCGGCAGTGACCCGGGTTCGAACTCGGCGAGCTGATGTCGCCAGACAAAGAGATTCAAACCTCAGACGCTCAACGGAGCCTCGGCTCATGGCAGAGTTTGGCTCCGGAAGGCGACACTGAAGAACTACTTTCTGAAGTGGCTTCGACTGGCGTCTTCAGCCAGCACGTGACTGGGCTCCCTCCTGCTCGCCCTGTGCACACTGCTCATCGCGAGCCAATCGTGCCACGGTGTGCGCGTGTAGAACTTAGTTCGCACCGTCCATAGCCAGCCGTGAGAATCGGAGGTGCGGGTTCTGTAACCTCTGATCGTTGCTCATTATCTAAGCTGAACGAAGTACAAAATGTGTTTTTAGTGCAGTGATGTGTGACTGCTTTCACTGACTCCTATTGACCATCGGGGTGACGTGTTGGGTGAAACAGCATTGGGGAGGCTTTCATCCAGCGGTGGATTGGCAAGCGTGCACACAGCCACACATTGGCGAGCGTGCTGAAGCCCTCAACCCTCTCCACTTGAAACCCCGCAGTCGATCACGGGTGGCGCGTTATCAATCGATCTTCATCGAGCGTGCCGATATCGCCCTCACGAGAGCAGGCGTCAGTGCGCATCACAACGGAATCATCATCACGACCGTCGGCCTTGATCAACCCACTGCTCGATGAAGCCCCTTCACAAGCCGCCACCACCACCTTGGGGCACACCAGGGGGTGGGTGGCCAACGCCACGCCCGGCCGCCTTTGTCTCCCTAGTGGCGATGTGTACGCACCGCACCACGTACTAATTAGAGGCTGAGTCGATCTAGGGGAGGCGCACGACCGGTTCAGATAATCGTCACTGGTGTTGGCCGTGAGCGGGAATCGAACTCGGGTCTCCGCGTTCGTAGTGCAGCGTAGCGCTAACCACCACGCGACCGCTCCCCACTAAAGATCTGACCCTGTCCGTCCAGAGCTCGCCGAGTCGATGTGAGTGTGTGCACACACTCACGTAGACACACATACACACACGTAGACACACACACACACACATAGACACACACGTAGACACACACACACGTAGACACACACACGTAGACACACACACACGTAGACACACAAGTAGACACACACACACGTAGACACACACACGTAGACACACACACACGTATACACACACACACGTAGACACACAAGTAGACACACACACGTAGACACACACACACACACGTAGACACACACACACGTAGACACACACACACGTAGACACACAAGTAGACACACACACACGTAGACACACACACACGTAGACACACACACACGTAGACACACATGAATAGAGCGGCTCTCGCTCGGTGTCTGCGAGGACGTGATCCCGACCCCCCAACCCACGCCACCCCTAATTGGGAACAATCTGCCCGTGAGGGCAACTGGCCACAGGAAGTTGCACTCTGTGTGGGACTTGCAGCCGACATCGCTGCAGTCCACTTCCAAGGGCCAACCTTTAAAGTTGTGTATGGAAACGTTGCTTACAGAATACACACATTCATTTATTTTCCTAAGCCACCACATTTGTGTTTTTTTCCTCTGTCAACGACATTCAGAAGTTCACTTTATGATTTACAGTAAACTCGGCATTGCGGTTCCTTTGTAGCGGGTAGTGTTTTTTATTTATATACACAGCATGTCCATGGGGATGGGGTCTCCACGTGTGTGTATAACAACAGGAACTTGCGGTGTTGTGGAGACTCTCGCTCAGTAATTCTGTCTCCCCTCCCCCCTTCACAATCCAGATGGTGGGAGGCTTTTCGGGGCTTCAACCGCGTTATTAAACTGACGCGATAAAAGCGAACCGCGGACCGTGCGTGGGTGCGCTAACAGCACTTGCCCCAACAAGCCGTTGAAGGCTATACGGGTGGATCTTTGTCTTTGTGCGTGCTCGTGTTCCGTGCGTCCGTGAACGAGTGAGTGAGTGGGGGCAGATCTCGTAACGAGGGTCATCTCAAGCTGCACCGCCGCGCACGCAGCCTCGTCGCTGCCTCGGAGGCTGGAGATGTGGAGTGGCACCGCCCGCTCAGGAACTGGGTTCCAATCTCAGTCCCCCACCCTGACGGAAAGCAGATGATGAAGCCTCAGCCCTTGCCACCGAATGATTGTGCAGATGTGTGTAAGTCCCTCCCCGTCGTCTATGATTCCAGCACTCACCGATTCACTCTGATCACTCGCCTCCTTCTCGTTCTTCTCTCTCAAAACACCACGGCCACTGCTCTCTGGATGTTAACCAACGATCACTCCACCCATGTTGAGGACTCGGCCTACCGAACTGACTCTTCGTGTCACCCACACTGCGCTCACCCACCGCATTACAGGTCCAGATAACACACTCACCCACTCACTCACCCACTCACTTACTCACTCACTCACCCACCCACTCACTCACCCACCCACTCATTCACCCACCAAATCACCCACTGACTCACTCACCCACTCACTCACCCACCCACTCACTCCCCCACCCACTCACCCACCCACTTACTCACTCACCCAACCACTCACCCACCCACTCACTCATCCACCCACCCACTCACCCACCCAGTCACTCATTCACTCATCCACCCACCCACTCACCCACCCACTCACTCCCCCACCCACTCACTCACCCACCAAATTACCCACCCAATTACTCACCCACTCACTCAACTCACTCACCCACTCACTTACTCACCCACTCACTCACCCACCCACTAACTCACCCACTCACTCACCCACCCACTCACCCACCCACCCACTCACCCAACCACTCACTCACCCACTCACTTACCCACTCACTCACCCACCCACTTACTCGCCCACCCATTCACTCACCCGACTACTCACTCACCCACCCACTCACTCACAATTCACTCACCCACCAAATCACCCACCCACTCACTCACAATTCACCCACTCACTCATTCGCCCACTCACTCACCACACTGCAGGTCACAACACTTATCTTTCTGCTCCACTTTTCCCTCCCATCATCGTCTTTCTTTCCTGAATTCCACTAACCTTCCTCAATTCAATAAATGTACGGTATTAACTCGTGTCCGTTACATCTTCAATGCGTAGTGCTGTTTGTGTCTGCCCGCTTGGCGTATTATCAGCGAGCGTGGATTTAAACTCAACAAAGTCAACTTCTGTTTGTCTTGTGAATTCAAATCCGCGCTCGAGTTCCGTCACACGCGTCTCTTGACGAGTAAATTGGCATCACGCAAAAACTCATACACAGGAAGGAAACTTAAACAGTGAACATGAAATGGCCTACAAGTAAATATGTATATAAACAGTGCGCGTACCAAATTAACAGCTGCGAATTGCAATGTTTACGTTTTAAAATAATATACTCGGAGTAAGTAACTGCAGACGTTGGGTTGTTATCTTATAAAACATCTGCGTCTACGATTGCCAAATACGGGGCCAATTTTTGGGAACGAGTTTAGATGTGGAAATGAGAGGCAGTGAACTCGTGCGCACGCGGTGGTCGCGATTCCTCGCGACTGGGGCACCTCGCAGTCCGCCACGACCACGACGCGTGCTCTCCTCTGCTCGCCATTTACAGATTCGAGGCGTCTTGCCGTCAATACATCGGACGCGGAGTTTACATTCACCGCTGCCGCGTGCCAGAGAGCGCCCACATCTCGGCCTGAGGTTGCAAGCGACCACCCCTGGGAGCGGTTTACGACGCACGCGCCCTTGGCGTTCGCTGCACAGTCGAAACACCGACGACACGTTCTTTTGTTTCAAATCACATTTGCTATCCCTTAAATAAACCCGAGTCCTTGCTGGGACCGTGGAGTGTATACCTCACGAGGCCGTAGCACCAAGGCACATGTGGGAATGATTACGCGCAAGCGCACAGCCATTAACACAACGCGCTGCCAACGAAAGTTGGTGGTTCTGTGTTTTGTTTTCCTTCAGAACTCACGACTTACACTCGAAAAGCGATGTTCAACCTCCCAAGCGCATCGATCAATCAGCACGCGCCTGCGGTGTAAGCACGTGCACCCACCGTCTGCCCCCACACACACACACCCGTGTGTACACGTGTGTGTGTGTCAGTTGCATGGCAATCGCTCTGCGGCGTGTGAACGAGGTAGCTTTGCCGGACCGTGGCCGGTGGAGGCTTCTGGCCTCAAAGACAGAAATTGTGGCGAGACGCTTTGCCGCACGCAGCGGGGCAGACGACAGCGAGCCCACGGGCTTTCCACTGCTATCGATGCCACGTAACGATCCGGCACAATGTATGTCGTGAGAGCCCTCCACCACCCGACGCAGCCTAGCAAATTAAGTTGTCACGTGGTTGTACGAGCGTTGAACGACGCGCCGATTAGTATCGACGCCAATTACTCTAAACGCGTCGTGATGTCGATGCCAAATGTGGAGGGGAAAACCGGAGAAAAATCCACGCGACCACGGGGAGAGAGAGAGACACGCAAACTCCAAGTATACAGCAGCAGGCGTCAGGGTCGGGATTGAACCCACGACCTCCTGTAGACCAGGCGAGGGAGTTAACATCTCCTAGCCACCGTGGCGCTCAAATGAACAGCTTACTCGTGCAGACGAACACACAAATACACACAAACACGCACACCACAAACACAACACACACACACACACCACACACACCACACACACCACACACACCACACAAACACACACACCACACACACCACACAAACACACACACCACACACACCACACACACACCACACAAACACACACACCACACACACACACACACACACAAACACACACAAACACACACACACACACACACACACACACACACACACCATACACACACCACACACACTACACACACACACTACACACACACCACACACACCACACACACACCACACACACAAACACACACCACACACACCACGGAGCGATTGATTAGGCGGCATGTGGATAACCCCTCCCGCTTGGCCAAGAGGAGACGATGCGGCGAGACAGGGACTACATCAATCACAATAGAATCATTCACTGCGCAAGCCGTGGTGGTGGTGGTGGTGAGAGAAGCAATAACAATCGGCGTTCGCGCATCGGGCCACAATTCAACTTGTTTGGCTCCGTGTGGCTTGTGGACGAGGGTCTCACGGCGTGGTTTTACTGGCCACGTCGTTGCGTGGCCAAACCTAAAACTACGTTTTGAATCGCGACACTGGCAGGAAAGGCCTCCGTGCTGAGATGTCAACGGGCCTTGGCATCACGGTGCTTGCCGCTTTCCCCGTGGATGCGTTGCAAAGACGGCGGTCACCGCATCGCGTAGCGCTTTCAGATACGCATCTGTGGCCATCTGGAACGCTCTTCCTTCCGATTTTAGGAAGCCACTGGAGCTGTGCGCGTTTAAATCATCCAGATTGAAAACTCCTTTATCTAGAGCTTCCGTCTGTGTTTAGTGTCGTTGTCCTGCCTCGACACCTCCGATTAGCACGGCCGGCTACGTATGGTGCAAAAGAAGTCCAACATGCATACAGTACATAGTGACCACCCCTATAGAGCGCCATGGTGGCGTGGATATGTTAACTCCCTCGCCTGGTATGCAGGAGGTCGTGGGTTCGATGGCAACCCGGACGTCTGCTGCTGTATATTTCGAGTTTGCGTGTCTCGATCCGGTGGCCACGTCGATTTTTCTCCGGATCCTCCGGGTTTCCCCTCCGCATGTAGCAGCATGCGCTGAGAGTATTTGACTGCTATCAATGTTCACATGATGAGCAGCTTCGTTGAGCTGCCATCTGTGGCCGGGTTGCTTCCGATAACGACCTCTATCGCTCAGCGACCTAACACGGTGAAATAAACAAATGAATATCTAAACCCTACGCAGGCTTCGCTTCTGAGATCTGGCGGAAGCAGTCGCATTGCGGTTGATGTGGTCACGGTCGTCGTTAGCTGGTGAAATGGACTCATTCATTCGAGTTCACGTCTCGCTTCAGCGAAACGCCACTCGTTTGCCTCGATGGATTTTGCGTCCAATGCGTCGCATGTGTTGGGATGAACGACGACAGCCAAATTAAACGGTAACGTGCACACTTAATGAGGTAATGGTCCCCGTACAACAGCAACGATACTTTGATTGCTCGGCAAAGAGACAGCGTAATTAGAGCGGTACCATGATGAGGTCACCTTCATTCTGTCACAAAGCCCCCATTGTTATTGCAATTGTTTTGTAACCACAGTTGCTGAACACATGGCCCAAAAGCCCAAAACGCCAAGCAGCCAGTAACAAGCAGCATTCATAATACGCTGTAACCGGGAAGGGTGTAACGCGTTCCTTGACTTGAGCAAAGTTATTGGAATCGCTTGGTGAAAAAAGACGACGGGAGGGAATTCCTAAGTTGACTAATGCGCCGCGGTGGCGAGGAGATGTTGACTACCTCGCCTGGTACACAGGAGGTTGTGGGTTTGATCCCGACCCTGACGCCTGCTGTATATTTGGAGCTTGCGTGTCTCTCTCCCCGTGGTCGCGTGGACTTTTCTCCGGATCCCCTACACATTTAGAATCAACATCACGCGTTTAGAGTATTTGGCTGCTATACATTTCCACATGATCAGCCACTTCGTTGAGCTATCATTTGTGGGCAGGTCTCTTCTGAAAATGAGCTTTTCTAGCTCAGTGGGCCTCACCTTGTAAAATAAATAAAAAATCACTAGTTGAGTTTAGAGAAAACGAGTAGAAAGGGGATTGCTGGGACGTGCGCTGCTGCTGGTGGGGGCTGGACGCTGTGTGGCAGACCGAGTCGCAGCAATACGGGGGTGGGAGAATTCACGAGTGGAAGTTCACGGGAAGAGTTCCCGTGGAAGGGCGAAACAGAAGAGTGACAAGGGGGTGACTGAGCATCGTGAATCGGTGAGTGGCTGGATCGTCAACAAGCCGGACTGCTTCATCCGGGATTCTTTCAGGCGCAATGAGGTCGGGAGCTGGGTGCTGCCACCAGAGATCTACGCATGTTGAACTTCTTTTGCACCGTACGTAGCCAACCGTGCTACTCGGAGGACGCGGATGGGGCAGTGTTTAAACTTTGCCCGTGTTTTTGCCTTGCGTTGGCTCTCTTGGGTAAAGAGTACATTTCTGATTGGCGTTAAAACGAGAAATGTTGGCACAAGATTCAAGAAAATGACGGCGAACCTTGGCCCGGAACGGCGTGACACGGCTATGTGGCCGTGCGATGGTGGCTCGGGAACGACACGAGCGGCAGACGCGGCTGCGTTGGGCCCTGTCAAGATTACCGCAGCGTGGTTTCTGTCCACCACCGCCCCAGAGACGTTATTCCCCGTTCGCGTGATAATTGAAAAAATGAGTAAGAGAAAACGAATTTTATTGCAGTGGGAGGTCAAAACAAAACAATAAAACAAACAAAAACACACGCACACAAATACGAAAATATGTGGGAGAACAGAAAGTACTTTTGTGTTGCTTTTGGGGTGGGGGGGGGGGTTTGTGATTTTCACAAATTCGCATGCGTGCTCTCCGGAGGATCCAAGAGGCTTGGTTGCTGGGGCTTTTCTATTAAGACGAAGGAGTTGGAGGAAGAGGAGGATAAAGAGGAAGACTTTGCTTGACGCGAAATTGCCGTGTGTTTGTAATTAGAGCGTCTTGTCATTTTTCAAAATGCTTATTTGTGTCGCTGTCACAGCGCTGCCATTCACCCGCTACTCTGACGGTCGCGCCCCGACTAGAACTGTCTGTGATTGGATGGCGCGTGTCACGTGCGGCTCATGTCCACTCAAGTAATTCACCGAGTAGATCATGCATTTATTGAGAACAAACACGCATTTGTATGCTGCTCGTGGGTTGGACAAGCTTTCTGGGAGAATGCCTTATCCTAGCAATTTTCCAAATAAACTTGTATATTCCAATAAACGCCACGTATTCGAATAATTGACGGTGACGTGGCCCTGTGGTAGCTCGTTCGCAACTTGTCGCCGAGTTTCGTGGTTAGAATCCGAAGGGCGCCTTGGTTCACCCCTCCCCGTTCCGAGACGACTTCAAGTTGCAGGGTCGTCCCATTCACCGCCGAATCTTGCAACGCACAAGCGGTTCAGCATTCATTTTATTCAGAGAGGCATAGCGCTGTTGTTTTTTAAGACATTGTTTTTAAAGACATTGTACTCACCGCAGAGAACTGTAGCGACACGACCGCCGCACTCTAAGATAGCCGGCGACAAACTGTGCCACACGCCCTCCCACATGGCCCTGTGAAAGCCTCCTCGGTGTACCGTGCGTGTACGTCATCAGAACGGGTACCGGAAGAAAAACCGATGATCTACAGATACATCATCGGAACGGCAAAAATACTCGCGCCATCTGCTTCACAGCGGACGTCACAGATCTCTCGATGTCATTCGCAAGAGTCGGCCGTTGTGTGCCCGCGTCACGGTCCAAATTTGCCACTTTTGAAAAGTTACCCGCAAATCACTCAATTGGAATCATAAATAGCAGCAATCATCGCTGTCCCATCCCTACCCCCAACCCCCTACTGCGAAAGTTGGCAGGATCCTCCTAAAAAAAAGTTAGGAGACTCAATGAGGCTACCCTGGGAAAACTCGTGGAATAATAACCTGAGTGAATGAGAAACCCAGTGAGGCTTTCGCATTGCAGCTGAACTCTGGGAACTGTGGGGGTTTTTCCGTACATAGGGGAGTGGAAACATTGAAGCGGTGGCAGCCCACGATATTCGCAAAGCAAGCAAAAGCTGAAGGCCTCAAGCAACTCAGGAGGGTCCCGGGTTCATACAAAACCATCGGGCGGCACCAACTATCGATTCAAATTCTAACAAGTATAATAAACGAATCAACAGAAAATAGCAATTAATCTCTATAAACGATATCCTGTTTCTAGATTTGCATCTCTCATGTCACTGCATACATGTTCTGTCTACATTCATGTTATATATCCCTTCTGTCAACTCAGTAAAATGTCATAGATTGAAAAGGCCCCCATCATTGCACTTAGAGCCCACCGATGCGCCTGCACCACCGTAGACACGTCTCAGGCCGCTGAAAGAGAACAGGAATAGGATCACAGGTTACAGAGCTTCAGACGCGGCGGATGAAGTTGTACGAAGGCGTTCGTGCTTGGCACCGTTGCAGTCGAGTGCCATAGTCGGTGACGCGCAGGGCCACCCAAACATGCAGGCAGTGGCGGCAGTAGCCACAGGCAAAGCTACAAGCGTAGGGCCCCAAGCGGCTCAACGGGAAATTCGCCAAATCTTCTAAAAAAAATGGGAAATCTTTCCCGTGGGCCCCGCTACGGGCCCGGTTTTGTTGCTGCTCATAAGCGAAGCTGGGCACCACGTGGCATCTGCTCCACACCTCCAGGAATCCGGGCGACCCTGCTGCTGATGGATTTTACACAAACTCAACACCGATGCCTCCTGCTGCCCAAAGCGCACAGAGGCGGGTGAGGTGCGGGGGTGGGGTGATGGATATTTGGTAGTGGAGGCCAGATCCTTGCTAATTCTGACCAGTCACCCATCTGCAAACTCAACGGTCTGTGGTGTATGTACATGTGTAGTGAATGTGATATTTTATTTCACTGTGTAAGATCATACTCCCGTGGGGGGTGGGGGAGGGTTGTTTTTATCCCCGCAAGAATTGAAGCAGAATTGTGAAATTAAAAAAAACTAAACATCTCGTGAGCCCGCCAGCCCGCCTGTAAATTCTTCACATAAAGCCCCGAGTGGGATTACAAAGTAACAAAATAGATTGAATTTCCGATTGTTTACACAGTTGAGTACACAACTTTGCGCTGTAAATTGATCGTATTGATTCCGCCTCAAATGCCCCATATAAAAGCACCACACGGACGCCCAATCCATCACTCGCAGGAGTTTTTGTGTGTGTGTGTCAGGAGGTATAGGCCCTGTAAGAGCCTAAAGCTGGGATCGGGTGTCGCACTTGGCCACTAAAAATAGGCATTAACATTTCCTCTACCACTTCCAAAATGCTTGTAAACATAAAAAAAATCGACAACACGTTCATTGCTTTTTAATTAAACTCGCGTTGGTGACATGAACTGCAGTAACACGGCACGCACGCGGCCCCTTCGGTCCCAGGCCTGTACCCCTTCGTTTCCATTGGCAACTGGGAACTGTTTCTCTATTTCTCTTCTCCACTCTCACTCTGTGTGCGTGGATTTGTTTGGGTCGTGTAAAAAGGCAGAATTTGCAGAATTGGACAATTGTTTCATGTCTCAGAAGGTTCTCTGCAGATCGTGTCATATTTAATTGTCGGCCAACTACAATTGTAGGCCACAATTATCCCACCACTTTGAAGGACAGTTGAATGCTGGGCATCTTGGGTGTATCTGAACTTGTTATTGGTGATTTTAACCGCGTGCTATTGACTGAAGTGAACATTTGGAAGGAAAGTACTTCTTCTCGTGAACATTGCATGTGGGGCAAACAAAGTCTGAGCCTAAGCCGGCTGAGTAGATGTGTAACGGTCTCTCCGCAGCTGTCCCCACAGCAGCGACATTGCACGCCGACCTCAAAACCTGCACCGAGCTGGCCGCGAGCAGCCCCCGCGGCCCGAAGAAGGTGGTTTAGTGGCTGTAGAAGAGGAGACTGGGACGAGGGAATGGGAGCCGCTGCGTCAAGAGGGGACGTCGGCAGGAGCGAGGGCGCCAGAGAGCTGTGGGGGAAGAGGACGGTGGGCGAGGGGGGGAGCTGCGCGAGATGGTGAAGGTGGAAGTCAGGGACTGGAACCCTTTCGTGTCTCCGCGTGATGGTGAAGGTGGAAGTCAGGGACTGGAGCCCTTTCGTGTCTCCGCGTGATGGTGAAGGTGGAAGTCAGGGACTGGAACCCTTTCGTGTCTCCGCGTGATGGTGAAGGTGGAAGTCAGGGACTGGAGCCCTTTCGTGTCTCCGCGTGATGGTGAAGGTGGAAGTCAGGGACTGGAGCCCTTTCGTGTCTCCGCGTGATGGTGGGGAGAGTGGGGAGAGTGCCTGTTGCAGATGTAACGGCAACTGTACGCTCCGTACGGAGCCCAACGCGCTAATCGGTGGTTTGGGGGAAAGACAACAAACTCAATAAAAAGCAGCTCTTAAGGAATCAGTTTTACATCGAGATGATTTAAAAGTGCATAGCTTTCAGTGGCTTCCGGATAATAGGTTTCAGAATTCTGTTGGGGTTGTGGCTGGTTTTGAGAGCAGGGATAGGATTAATGTTGTCTGTTAGCAATACGGTTAGAGAATTAGGTATAGGATTAGAGTCAAACTGTTAGCAAGGGGAGAAGGTTATGAATACTCATAAAAGGCTGAGCTAACCTAAGGGAGGCCCAGGACCATTCCAGACATCACTCGCCACTGATGTTAGGCGTGATTGAGAATTGAACTGCGGAGCTTTAGTGATAGTGTGCTGCTAACCACTGCATCGCAGCTTTCCCATACATTGAGAGCAATGACCAAGCGCCACCATGTCGCCTTTAACAGACTGGTAAGTTCGCTGCTGTTCACGACCACCTACAAAGGCCAGGACAGCAAACCGAGAGGATGATTGGCCAACACCACGCCCGGCTGCCTTTGTATCCCTGGTGCTGTTTACACACCCAACCAGGTACTAATTTGAGGCTGATTCCACCTAGGGGAGGCCCAGGACCGGTTCAGATAATCGTCACTGGTGCTGTTGGTCGTGAACAGGAATCAAAATCGAGTCACCGGATTTGTAGCGCAGCGTGCTAACCACTACACTACCGCTCCCCACAATCAGAATCAGAATCTTGATTTAGACTGGAGGAATTCGATGAGCTATGAAGCTCTTTTCAAAGATGTCCATAAGGGGCGGGTCAGCAAGTAATGCATTGCATGCAGACACATTAAACTGTAAATGGTGGCAGTGGCTGTGGGTGTGATTCACAAGCCTCGCAATTATATCACGTCAACATTGGCACTGGCAGCACACAGAGCTGCATGTGTTGGGATGATAGACTCAACGTGGGGCTCAGTCTTGATCGAGTGTAGGATGCAGTGCGGTGAGACACCATTAGGGAGCGCCACGGTGGCGAGATGTTAATTACCTCGCCTGGTCTACGTGACTTTACCGAAAGAACAAAGAAGATGAATCCCTGCAGTCACGAAAGCTTTAAATCGAAATTGTGTGGAGTTGGTTGAGACTCTGGTGAAGAACTACGGCACAATGGACTGTAGGATGTCCCTCAAAGTCCTTATACTTGATGCTCATCTTGATACATTCAAGGAGAACATGGGAGCGTACTTGGAGGAGCAAGGCGAGTGCTTCCACCAGGATATACTGGACTTTGAACGCCGCTACCAAGGACAGTATAACGAGAACATGATGGGAGACTATATTTGGGGGGTGATTCGTGAACGTGATTTACAGTATAATGGTAAATCTAGAAAAACTACTCACTTCGAAATCTTTTGTAGTAAAAATTGTATTACTTTAGTATAAATACATGTTAATTTTGATTCATATGTTGTTGTATTAATTTATGGCAACGAAAAGATACAAATTCGTCCGTTTTCCCATTGAAAATACGTTAATTTCAAAATATCAATGTCCTGGTCACAAAAGCAAAGTTTGTGGGAAATAATATCCATTTTCTATACTTTTTAGGCATAAGCAATTACGAAATAGCACTTGCTACCCAGGAACAAAAATTGTGTCACGTAGAGTAATATATCAAGAGAAGAAAATGTTGACATGTTGAGCAGGCTGTGCGTGCGCATGCCCGTCTCCAGGACGCCCTTCTCACCGTCGACTTGGAAGAGGAGCAAGAAGGCGGCAGAGAAGCCCAACGTGGACTGGTCACGGCGCGGAGCGGAGTGGCCTCCACACCGCAGAGGGCTCCACGCCCCGGGAGCGAGCGGAGGACGGACGAGCAGGGCGATCCGCTCTCGCTGAGAGACGGTCCCGTTGATCTAAATAGCGCGACGTGTTCATTTGAACATGTGACGAGTACCGTGCGGATTACAACCACGATGTCCCCATGGAAGGCGCTGAGACGAGAGACATCAACGCAGCGGCGCGAGGGGGAACCACAGGCGAGCAGAGGGAAGGTCGCAGCCACGCGGAGAGCCGCGTTACAAACAATTTCACAAGCTCTGCGATCCTGTCTGCACGACGGCATTACATACACGTGCGAACTGATCACGGTGCAGAGTCGCCGTGATGGTTGCTTATATTTTCAACAGATTCGTCAATACAACTGCGGCTTTTAAAGGAAAAATAAGTCATAGGAGACGTTTCCAGTGATGCCGCTTGCATAAGGGTCATTGGCCGAAACGTCGCCTATTATAAGGCAGTGTTGTTGACGAACGTGTTGAGTTTTTGTCGTTATCGTTGTTTATATTCAGGTCTCTACTTAAGGGCATCGTATAACAGATGTAGTGATCAGGCCAGCATGTTCCTCGTGCGAGCGTGTGCGTGTGTGCGTCTCGCCGTCTTGACACGTGCTGGCGAACACGATGAGAACAGGGAATAGAACGTACGCTGATCTCATAATGATAAGCGCCAAGCGATTGGACCACGACTATAGTAACGAAGCTCTCGATCACCGATACAAACCAACAATGTTCCAGGCACCAGCGTGATTCTGAGTCGCCATCCGAGGTGACGCTCAGAAGTGTTACCGATGATGTTTACCGGTGCCGGGAATATAACTCAGGATCAATCGGCTTCTTAGTGCAGTTATCATACACCGTGATTCGTGTCAACAGGTAACACGCCGAGACGGGGGTGGTTGCCTCTGATTTGTGCGTGCGCGTGTTTCTGTTGGCCCCATGGCAGTTGGATGGCTTCAGGCAATTACTGGCACAGAGATGCCTCCTTCCAACATTTAGCAGCTACTTTTTACAAAAAATAGTTTGGTGCGTTCTAAGAAGCTATGATAATGGGCCTTCAGGGATGTTGAATGTTGAATACTGATGGCCAGTGATGGAGACTAACAATGGAGGGCTAGCCAAAGGAGAGAAGGGACACGTGACCAAGGTATGCACATTTCTTTCATTGCCATGTGGTTGTGTAACAGCAAACTGGTGATCAATCTCAGGTCACTCATTGCTGTCCCTTTACCATTCTCATTGTAATGTTTTACTGCTACACGGATAACTCTGAATTATCCGCGGGCAGACTATCCAGGTTGCAGATTCACCGTTATTGTGGAAAAACAAGACTAATATCTACACGTGTGTGTGTGTATCATATCTACACGTGTTTGTGTGTAATGTCTACACGTGTGTGTGTGTCACATCGACACGTGTGTGTGTGTGTGTGTCATATCTACACGTGTGTGTGTGTAATGTCTACACGTGTGTGTGTGTCACATCGACACGTGTGTGTGTGTGTGTGTCATATCTACACGTGTGTGTGTGTAATGTCTACACGTGTGTGTGTGTCACATCGACACGTGTGTGTGTGTGTGTGTCATATCTACACGTGTGTGTAATGTCTACACGTGTGTGTGTCGTATCTACACATGTGTGTGTGTAATATATACACGTGTGTGTAAACGGCACTGGGTGTACACGGATGCTTGTGACCGCTTACAAGAAAAATACAAACAGACGGACACATCCTGTGTCTTCACACCCATTCTGAGTTAACAAAACACTAATAAATGCGATTCATATACCCTGATTCACATTCGTTCTGAATTATCCATTTCCTTGTGTTGTTGTTTTATATCCAAAATAAACTCACGGCACTCTTCATCTCCCATCACCGCAGCGAAGTCCGAGAGTTGACTGGGAACGGTTTCATTCAAGGCGGGCAGACACGCAAGGGGCTCAACACGCATTGTCGCGACACTTGATGGAGGAAGCATTCGAGCGACGCGGTGCCTCGACAAACGCTGCGAAGCGATGGGACTGCGTGTCAATGCCGCGTGTCAATGCCGCGTGTCAATGCCGCGTGTCAATGCCGCGTGTCAATGCCGCGTGCCAGCGCAGGCCCCGCTGCAGCGCTCCGGTGGTTCTCCCCGTGCCTTGATTTACGGTGATCACCGGCAGGCCACATTTTAGGAAGAAAAAACAATCTCTGCCGAGTCTGCAAAAGCAATTTGGGGAGTTCTAAGCCACGGCCCCATGGGGGGGAGGAGCAGGAGGGAAGTGAGAGTCTCGAAAGCTGATTGCGGCTCCAGGGGTGGGAAGAGGAGGTTATTGGGTCATGACCTTAACACGAGGTGGCACCGTTCGCTCTCGTGACCTCTCGGCGTCTGGCCCATGCGCTCGCGTGACACGCCGCACGCCACAGGAGCACGAGCGGCCACACGTGCGCGCCTTTTGGTGCCTGCGACCACAAGTGCACGCGTTTGTGGGCGCGCGTGTGTGTGTGTGGTCTTTGTGTGTACGTGCGGAGCGGTGGTGTATCGGTTAGCGCGCTGCGCTACGAACCAGGTGACCCGAGTTGGATTCCCGCTCACGGCCAACTTCAGAGACGAATATCTGAACCGGTCCTGGGCCTCCCCGAGGTCACCCAAGTCTGAATTTCGTACTTGGTGCGATGTGCAAGCATCAGCGTGGTGTCGTGCCTGCCTTCATAGGTACGACTCGCTAACAGCACTTGCCCTTACAGTCTGTCAGGGCTACACGGGGGATCTTTGTCTGTGCACGTGTAGCACGTATCCGGCTGACAACTCTTCCCGAGCCTGTCCCTGTGCCACTCCTAGGTCGACTCAGCTTCAACGGACTCCCTTGCGCAATACACGTCTGACTTTACTTTCGCACGAAGCACAAAGGCTGAGCGGGTGCTCTGTGCATGCGTTGGTTTGTCGTTTGAAGCGTCTGGGTTTCCCAGCCTGCGCTGCTGTCCTGCTGTGATGGTGGGGATTTGTCATCACTTACACGCTTGACCTTGTGCGGTGGCTACACTAACGCTGGGTAGGCAGTGGCGGCCGGGCGTGGTGCCGGTTCTGACGCCACTTGCCACTGATGTTAGCCGTGCACAGGGAACGAAACTTCAGCGGCCACGTTCATAGCGCAGCAGACCGACCGCGTGCCCACCGCTCACCCCACAATCTGATCAAGCAAAGACGAAGATCCCCCATAGAGCTTTTAACAGACTATTGGGGCAAGTGCAGTTAGCGAGCACCTATTAAGGCCGGAGCGGTACACGAGAGCAACACACCGCCGTTGTATCCGCAGTGATGATGCTACTCATTTGAGAATGAGTCGACCTAGGCGAGGCCCAGAACCCGTTCAGATATTCGTCACTGATGTTGGCCGTGAGCAGGAATCGGCTTTGGGTTACCTGAATCGTTGCTCAGCGCGCTAACCACTGCGCCACCGCTCCGCACGTGAGCGAACACGAACAGCCAGCGAGAGAGGCACCGCGAATCGGGGTCACACGTTGTGCGCACGTGGCCTGCAGCTCTGTGCTTGCCCAGAGCTGCAGCTGCAGAGCTCCGAGGGGACCAACGGGATGGACACACGCGTCAGCGGTTTGCTCCTCTGGGCCGAATACAATTACGGAACGTGTGCGTGCTTGCTGCACACGTGTGCGTGCTTGCTGCACACGTGTGCGTGCTTGCTGCACACGTGTGCGTGCTTGCTGCACACGTGTGTGACTGCGCCCGTGTGTGACCGCGTGTGTTGCCTGCGTGTGTGACTGCGTGTGTGACCGCGTGTGTCTCCTGCGTGTGTGACTGCGTGTGTGACTGCGTGTGTCGCCTGCGTGTGTCGCCTGCGTGTGTGACTGCGTGTGTGACCGCGTGTGTGACCGCGTGTGTGACCGCGTGTGTGACTGCGTGTGTGACCGCGTGTGTGACCGCGTCTGTGACCGCGTGTGTGACCGCGTGTGTGACTGCGTGTGTGACCGCGTGCGTCTCCTGCGTGTGTGACTGCGTGTGTGACTGTGTGTGTCTCCTGCGTGTGTGACTGCGCACGTGTGTGACTGCGTGTGTGACTGCGTGTGTCGCCTGCGTGTGTGACCGCGTGTGTGACTACGTTCACTGCTGGGGAGCGGCGGCGCAGTGGTTAGGCGCGCTGAGCTACAAACGCGGCGACCTGAATTCGCTTCCCGTTCACGGCAGTCACCAACACCGGTGACGATGATCTGAACCGGACCTGGTGTCTCCCCGACGTTGACTCAGCCTCAAATGAGTATCTGGCGTTATGTGTAAACATCTTCACTAGGGACACAACGGCGACCGGACGTGGTGCTGGCCACCTACCCCTCGTGTGAGGTCCCGGCCTTTCTTCATAGGTGCTCGCTAATGAGACTTGCCCCAATAGTATGTTAAGGCTACAAGGCGGATCTTTGCCTTTGTGATAAATACTGGGGAGCGGTGGCACAGAGGTTCACGCCCTCTACAGCCGCTCCTTGGTGGACCTGAGTTTTATTCCTGTCCATGGATAGATTAAAGCTGCGGTAGGTGTCATCACGACCAATTGTAGACTTCCACCGAGGTCAACCCAACCCAGCTTCAACATCAACCCTGGACACACACAGCAGCAGCAGCAACAGCAGCAGCAGCAGGGCGTGATGTCAGCCACGCCGTTCTTGGCGTGCCACCGTGGCTTAACAGGTGCTCGCTAAGACCGTCTGACTGAGCTCACGGATGTCACCGTGCCCGAGGCGACGCGCTGGGGGAGGGGGGTGATTGCGCGAAGCCTCCACGCCGAGTGGGTCGCGCGGCTCGCAGCCAGTCGTGCACATCCCAGTCGCAGAACGACGCGCGGCGTCACCCGCGGGCTTGGTGCTGGGGGCTGCCCTCCCTGGCTGTGCACCTTGGCCACGCGGCGCAGGGCGAGGGACTGGGGTGGCCGGGTGACGGGTCTCAGTCTCAGCATCAGCAGCATCGCCGCGGGAGAGGCGCGGGTGGCCGGAAGCGAGCGGCTCTGCTGACGGCACTGGCGACTGACGGGAGCATGGTGCGAATCAGAT
The DNA here is from genome assembly GCF_015708825.2 of Lethenteron reissneri. NCBI lineage: Eukaryota > Metazoa > Chordata > Hyperoartia > Petromyzontiformes > Petromyzontidae > Lethenteron > Lethenteron reissneri. Next base: position 765,340 of record NC_083819.1, on the reverse strand, counting down.
CGAGACTTTGAGTATGTGTCGATATTTGAGGATAAGATCGTCATAACAACAAACAATACAACAACACGATAGTAGTGCAACGTTCACAAGAAAGACAAACACATCAACCAAAAACAAACAAACAAACCACCCCCATCCTAGCAGGCAAAGCCCACTGAGGTGTTCACTTCTTTGTCAGAAGCGAGCTGGCCACAGGTGATGGCGTGGTGCATGGTGGAGAGGTGCGTGCGAGTGCCGAGTATGAGGCTGTGCTCCATGGGAGCGTGGCGCATGATGGGCGGTTACTTGGAAGTCGGTGAGTGTGAGTGTGGTGTGAGTGTGGTGTGAGTGTGAGTGTGGTGCCTTGCAGTCGAGTTCACTACGGTCCCGTCCTATGGAAGGCGGCGAGTGTGAGTGTGGTGTAAGTGTGAGTGTGGTGTGAGTGTGGTGCCTTGCAGTCGAGTTCACTACGGTCCCGTCCTATGGAAGGCGGCGAGTGTGAGTGTGGTGTGAGTGTGGTGTGAGTGTGAGTGTGGTGCCTTGCAGTCGAGTTCACTACGGTCCCGTCCTATGGAAGGCGGTGAGTGTGAGTGTGGTGTGAGTGTCATCGCCGGTTTAATCTCACCGCACGACATCAACTTGCATCAACATGCTGACGATACGCAATTGTACAACGCAGCGAAGTCAAATTTAGAATTGGAGAGCCTCGGTAACCTCGAAGATTGCTGGCGAGCGGTGATCGTGTGGTTTGCACGAAGCGAGATGCTGCTTACACCAGGAAAGTCGGAGGTTTTGCTGGTTTGCACTCGGGCTCAAGAAATCTCGATTTGAAACTAACATTTTTACAACTGCTGTTTGTGTTTAGTTTGTTGTCCTTTCCCCGGACCTCGATGATCTCGGTTGGCTATGCACGGCGCAACAGAAGCTCAACACACGTACACGTGGTGCATGCGAGTGTGGTGCGTGAGAAATGTGAATGCGGTGCATGCGAGTGGGGCGCATGACATCGTGGCGTATGAGAAACGTGGTGCATAATGGAGCAATGCACGGGGGCCCTGGAGAGGATTTGTGCTGCTGCTGCTGCTGCAGAGCAGGAGGAGGAGGAGGGATGAGGGAGGAGGAGGAGGAATCACGGAGCTTCCAGGCGTCTCTGTTCTGCTATTTGGCGGAAGCACAAAAGGCACATTCACTCTCTGCCAAGTGGCTCATTGTGACACGGCCAGGGCGGATGATATTGAACCACTCTGCTCTCGCTCGCAGCGTACCCCCCACGCTTGAGAATGGGGCGTACGTGTCTGAGATCAGGTCTCCCTTGCGCGTCACGTCCGAGCTCGGAAAGAGACCAGGCATCACCACCGCCAGAGCTGCGGAGCCTCCACTCAACGGCACAACTTTCTCAGCGGAATTTTTTATGAGTCTTTTTTCATACTATTTCGCTCATTACGTAATTTTGTATTTTTGGCTGAGTCAGTCTAGGAGGAGGCCACTCCATTTATTATTCATGTGCATCATAACCGGGGCGGGGGTTGGGGTGAAGTTACCCCTGTGGAGTCAGCAGAGGTTTGAACACAATTTCGCAAGCACGTCGCTTACCCACAGCCAAGTATTCCCCTTGTAGCCTTGAATAGAGACTATTTGGGGCGAGTGCTGTCCGCGAGTGCTGTTGTGAAGGAAGGCCGGCACGGCACACGATGGGGTCGGTGGCCAGCACCAATGCCCGGCCATCTTTGTGTCTCCCCAGCGCTGATCTTCAGACACCGCACCAGATAGTAATTTAGGACTGAGCCGACCTAACGAAGGCTCAGGACCGGTTCAAACTTTGGCCACTGTTATTGATTGTCATCTGGAATCGAGCTAGGGACGCCGGGTTTGTTGCGAGCGCAGTGCGCGAACAACTCCAGCACGGTCCCCTGCGGAACACGCAAACGCGAATGACCCCCCCCCCTCCCTCGAACTGGCCGAGACGTAGAATGTCAGTGTTAAACAAATAACAATGATGCCACCACCACCACGACGGCTTGTGCGGTGAATTATTATTCCGTGTCACACCATCTCGTCTTCTCTTGGCAAAGCGGGAGGGGTGATCCACACGCCGCCTAGTCAATCGCTCCGTGCACGAGTGGTGTGAGTGTTTGTGTGTGTTGTGTGGTGTGTGTGTGTGTGTGTGTGTGTGTGTGTGTGTGTTGTGTGTGTGTGTGTTGTGTGTGTGGTGTGTGTGTGTTGTGTGTGTGGTGTGTGTGGTGCGTGCGGTGTGTGTGTTGTGTGTGGTGTGTGTGTGTTGTGTGTGTGGTGTGTGTGTGTTGTGTGTGTGTGTGTGGTGTGTGTGTTGTGTGTGTGGTGTGTGTGTGTGGTGTGTGTGTGTTGTGTGTGTGGTGTGTGTGTTTGTGTGTGTTGTGTGTGTGTGGTGTGTGTGTGTGGTGTGTGTGTGGGGTGTGTGTGGTGTGTGGTGTGTGTGTGGTGTGTGTGTGGGGTGTGTGTGGTGTGTGGTGTGTGTGTGGTGTGTGTGTGTGGGGTGTGTGTGGTGTGTGGTATGTGTGTGGTGTGTGTGTTGTGTGTGGTGTGTGTGTGTTGTGTGTGTGTGGTGTGTGTGTGGTGTGTGTTTTATGTGTGTGTGTGTTGTGTGTGTGGTGTGTGTTGTGTGTGTGTGTTGTGTGTGTGGTGTGTGTGTGGTGTGTGTGTGTGTGTGTGTGTGGTGTGTGTGTGTTGTGTGTGTGTGTTGTGTGTGTGGTGTGTGTGTGTTGTGTGTGTGTGTTGTGTGTCTGGTGTGTGTGTTGTGTGTGTGGTGTGTATTATGTGTGTGTTGTGTGTGTGTTGTGTGTGGTGTGTGTCTGTTGTGTGTGGTGTGTGTGTGTGGTGTGTGTGTGTTGTGTGTGTGGTGTGTGCGGTGTGTGTGTGGTGTGTGTGTTGTGTATGTGGTGTGTGCGGTGTGTGCGGTGTGTGTGTGGTGTGTGTGTGTTGTGTGTGGTGTGTGTGTGTGTGTGGTGTGTGTGGTGTGCGTGGTGTGTGTGGTGTGTGTGTGTGTTGTGTGTGGTGTGTGTGTGCGTTGTGTGTGGTATGTGTGTGGTGTGTGTGTGTGTGGTGTGTGCGGTGTGTGTGTTGTGTGTGTGTTGTGTGTGTGGTGTGTGTGGTGTGTGTGTGGTGTGTGTGTGGTGTGTGTTGTTTGTGGTGTGTGTGGTGTTTGTGTGTTTGTGTGTGTGTGTTGTGTGTGTTGTGTGTGTGTGGTGTGTGTGGTGTGTGTGGGTGTGTGTGGTGTGTGTGTGGTGTGTGTGGGGTGTGGTGTGTGTTTGTGTGTGTTTGTGTGTGTTTGTGTGTGTGGTGTGTGTGTGTGTGGTGTGTGTGGTGTGTGTGGTGTGTGTTTGTGTGTTTGTGTGTGTGTGTTTGTGTGTGTGTTTGTGTGTGTGTGGTGTATGTGGTGTGTGTGTTTGTGTGTGTATGGGGTGTGTGTTTGTGGAAGCGTGGCGGTGAGGTTTGGGAAGCGGTAAGCCCCAGGCTACTTTGGGCTCGCCTTCCATCAACCAGAGGCGAGGAGTGGTGGTCGTGGTTACTTATGCCCCCACCGACGACCAACATCCGTGGAGGGATGCAGGCAAGGCTAATGAGTCAGATGCCTTCTATGACCTCCTGTCACAGGTGATAGCTAAAGTGGCCCCTCTGGATAGAGTCATCTTGTTGGGTGACTTCAATGCCCGAGTTGGTCATGATGCTGGCACCTGCTCTGGAGTAATTGGAAGGCATAGGCCAGATCAGCTCAATAACAACGGTAGGAGGCTGCTAGATTTTTGTGCAGCCCATGGGCTTGTAATTACTAACACGATGTTCCGGCATCGGCGCATCCACACAACAGCATGGATGCATGCTGGGTCTAAGCAAGAACATCTGCTGGACTACATAGTGACGGACCAGCGGATGCGGGCCAATGTCCTTGACACCCGGACCTACCGTGGAGCTGATCTTTCCTCTGACCATGGACTTGTCATCTGTAAGATGCGCCTGCCATTCTTCCACTCCAGTGGTGGGTTTACACCCAGAACCCCATTCCAACCTAAAGTGGCCTGGTCTCAGTTAGCTGATGAAAGTTGCAAGCGATAATTTCTTCATCGCTTGCGGCTGGGGTTGGCATCGTCCCCCACTCCTCCTGATGTCGAGGGGCAATGGGCGAGGTTTAGGACTGTGGCTCATGCAGCTCCAATGGACAGCCTGTGTGGTGGTTGGACACTGTGTGGTGGTGGTGGTGTTTGAACACTGTGTGGTGGTGGTGGTTGTGGTTGTGGTGGTGGTTGAACACTGTGTGGTGGTGGTTGAACACTGTGTAGTGGTGGTGGTGGTGGTTGAACACTGTGTGGTGGTGGTGGTGGTTGAACACTGTGTGGTGGTGGTGGTGGTGGTTGAACACTCTGTGGTGGTGGTGGTGATGGTTGGACACTATGTGGTGGTGGTGGTTGTGGTGGTTGTGGTTGAACGCTGTGTGGTGGTGGTGGTGGTGGTTGAACACTGTGTGGTGGTGGTTGAACACTGTGTGGTGGTGGTGGTGGTGGTTGAACACAGTGTGGTGGTGGTGGTGGTTGAACACTGTGTGGTGGTGGTGGTTGTGGTGGTAGTGGTGGTGGTTGAATACTGTGTGGTAGTGGTGGTGGTCGTGGTGGTAGCGGTGGTTGGACACTGTGTGGGTGAGAGAAAGCCACAGTCGGTGTGGCAGACCGAGGCCTCAACATGGGTGGACGAGTGAGGTGCAGAGCGCAGCGTCCACGGTGGTAGCGGTGGCAGAGTGACAAGGAGGCCGCCGACTCGATCGAATCACTTCCTTGTGGAATCAGTGCGTGCGCAATCAGCGATCACCAATGGGCCCGGCTTCACCGGGGACTCTTGCCAGCGGCGTCCTCCTCCTCCGCATTGGGGTTCTCGGTGGTTTCGTCCCACACGATGCCAAACATATATCTATATTTCTCGACTTTGAATTGGCAAAGGACCCAAGCAGAACACGACCTGACGAGCATTAACCCCTCCTTGAGGTTTCCTCTCATTCTGGGAGGGCGTGGAATGTTGCATTTTTTTTATTATTTCATTCCCATTATTTCCCCCGTTACTAATTCCGTTATATAATTTTCCGCTACTGTTGAGTCACTGCCGTTGCGTGCGACGCTAATGGGGCAGAGACGCCAACGCTGGCGTCTGGCTGCAACGAAACTTCACCATTGACTATGCAGTCACCGCAGAGGGCTGTTGCACAACGCGTGTGTGTGCACGTGTGTGTACGTGTGCGTGTGGGGAGCGATAGTGTAGCGGTTAGCGCGCTGCGCTATGAACCCGGCGACACGAGTTCGAATCCCGCTCACGGCCAACACCAGTGACGATTATCTGAACCGGTCCCGGGCCTCCCCTAGGTCGACTCAGCCTCAAATGATTACCTTGTGTGGTGTGTAAACATCGCCACTAGAGAGACAAAGGCGGTCGGGCGTGGTGCTAGCCACCCACCCCCTCGCGTACCGTTCCGGCCTTCATAGGTGCTCGCTAACAGAACTTGCCCCTACAGTCTGTTAAGGCTATACGGGGGATCTTTATCTTTGTGTGTGCGTGTGTACACGGTGTGTGTACACGGCGTGTGTACGTTGAACATTTGTCGCACCGTACGTAAGCCAAACATGATCATTTGAGGTGCGGGAAGGGAAAACAAACGAAACACTAAAGCAGTTCTAAATAAAGTAGTTTCACACGCAGTCGGCTTTCGCGACCAATATCATCCATAATAGAGGTTTTTTTGGGTTAGATCGCGTAAATCGATGAAGCTGGTTGTAATTACTGGTGCAACGTCGTACTCAGATTGTACATGTTGTGGTTTGGCTCTCCAACACACAAGCGCTGTGCTGTACTAGTATACTAATACTATACACACTAGTGCTGTACTCGTGACGAATTGGCCACGTTCTGTTTACGTGACAACCCTTACTAGTCGGCCGTGGCGGGTGGTGGCGGGTTTTAACGACACATTTATATATTTACGCGATCTAACCAAACAACCTCTGTTATGGCTAAATGAAGTAGTTTTCGATCTTAGATGTAAGAATACATAACTCCAGTGACTTCCTAATATCGTAAGGAAGAGCATTCCCGACGGCCGCAGTAGCGCATCTGAAAGCACCGCGCCAAGCTGCTGCTACTGCTGCTGCGAGGATGAGCGGAGTTCGCGTGGTGGTTCATGCTCCTTGACAGCACCAGCGAGGTCCTGTGGGTTCACTTGTGTCCAAGCACTCTGTGTGCCAGTGAGCGCCACCTCAATGTGTTCTTCGTTCGGCAACCGGAAGCCAATGCGCCTCGGTGGAGCGCCGAACATTCTCGCACGTGGGAGGAGTCGGCGCCTCGATCTGGAACCTGTGCACGATTGGAGGGTCGGCTTGCTCTGCTTCGGATCAAACATGTATCTCTTTTTTAAATGCACTCTGTGGTCCAATGCCTCCGTGGAGAGCACCAGCTGAGAGTGCCAGCTACACATGAGAACACAATGCGTGTCTGATGGAGCGATGGACTCGATTCGTCGTCACGGAAGCCGCCCACGGCCTCGTGGTTGACGGGCTGCTCAGCGGCGCGAGCCGGACGCGCTCCCCGTGGAGACGGAGCGCTGAAATCAGCTGGCGTGCACGCGACGGGCGCATTGTCGCATCTCAGTGTGCTGGGATGGGGGACCGCGACAACTTGGGACCCCTTCATCCAGCGGTGGATTGATAATTGCTGGTGACGATGACGATGATGGCTTTTGAATGGATGTATGCTGAACTTCTTTCGTGCCGTACGTAGCCAGCCGTGCAAATCGGAGGTGCGGCTGCAGGGCGAGAGACTGGACACTGAAGCTGAACGCTCCTGATGATGCTCATTATGCATCAGCCCATTGGTGTAAGGTGACATGTGCGCGATAAATGTTCAGATTGACCCAACGTGAGAGCCGCTTTGAAACACTGTTCACCAAATATAGTGCACCCATCAGTCGACTGATAACACTGATTGTCCTTTATTGTAACATGTATGAATGAACCCATTGACAAGACGTTGCACACCCATACACACATGAATTGAAAGTCCTTGTGTAACAGGAGCCCTTTGACAGATTCTAAAAGGATGATACATTATTTAAATAATTCATTGAATTGTCCTTTTGATATAACGTTGTAAATATACAGTTCAAAATATGTAAATGGGCGTGTAGAATCCGTGTGGGGGGCGGTGGAGATGGTTTGGGCAGCCTGCATAGCTGGAGATGGCAATGATTATGTGCAATGCATTATCCACACGCACACACGTCTACCAAGCACACGCAAGATGCATGCGTGCACATTGACTATACATGCATCACGAATGTATTGCATAGATATCGTTCACACACTAATGCATCCATCATGTGTATGTATTTATGTTGAACTTTTTTCGCACCGTACGTAGCCGAACTTGCTGATCGGGGGTGCGGGGGAAGGACAACAATCAAAAGGCAAAAAGCGCAGTCCTAAAGAAATGAAGTGTTCAACCTGGATGATTTAAAAGGGCATAGTTCCAGTGGCTTCTTAATATCTGAAAGAAGAGCGTTCCAGACGGCCGCAGAAGCACATCTGGAAGTGTGCGATGCGGTGGCCGCCGTCTTTGCACGGTGGTGCCCCTATGGCCGCTGCTTTAAACAAGGTCATTGGAGAAAGTGTCGAATGTACACACATTCACCGAAATCTAAACAATCTAGGAAAATAAAGAACATTTATTAGGAACGGTTCGCAAACCCCCGACCCGAATGCGCAACTCATCCGTGCTGCCGCCATCGGCGCGGACCTTCATGGCGCGCGCGCTCGAGGCCTCGTCCCGACGTCGCATCGCGGCACCCGCGACGTCCAGGCGGAGCCCGCGACGGGGAGTTCCACTTTGGTGGCGGTCCCAGTCGGAGGGGGGGGGGGGCGCTGAGGGCCGGGAAGACAAAGCCCGTTGTGTCGCACCGAGCGCCAACACATGCACTCAGCCTGGCTCCAATCGGCGCTCGCAGCTGCTACATCTGCTGGCAAGGCCGCCCGCTCGCGATTTGAAACTTGTTAACATTGCTCACGAGTGCAGTTTATTTTTTATTTTTTTCCCACGGGTGTGAAATATACCGCGGTATATTCAGGCGGAGTAGCAAAACGATTTAAAAACGAAATTGGAGTGGCAAAGGCAGTGGTCCGGGTGGGTACGCGAGGTCCCCATATGTTGGGTTGGTAGATTTGTTTTTCTCACTCGGTCAAACAACTCCACGCGCGCCACACGCGTTACACACGCAGTGCCACACGCCGTGGACGTGCGTGACCTCGACCTGCCGGTCTCCTGCACTGCTCCGTAGAGTCGCAACTTCGTGGCTGCTGCAGCAGCAGCAACACCAATAACAACAACAACCAAAGCTTCACATGTCAGTCGTCTTACATTTAATTGCAATGGCTCAGGCAGGAGAAGCACTTTCATTAATAAAGATGCGAAGACAAATAACGACCGATTCACGGTGATGGAGACGCACGCTCATTCACAAAAGTCAGTCGGCTGGGGCACATTTGTCATAGATTTATCACGGCACAACTTACATATTACGTTACAGAAAGTTAAACAAGTGCATGGTGACGATTCGACTGTAAACAGACGAGGATGAAAGCGAAATGTAGACGTAAATATTTGTCCTGCTCTCGAGTGGGAGACATTTGTTAAGGCCAAATAAATCCGTCTATGTTAATGAGACCATGGGCTCTGTGATGCAGGCATGCATACAGCAAAGTGCTTCCGGATATACAGCAACCGTTGCAGCAGTTGCAAGGGTGAATACAGGGCTGTGTTGACGATTCTTATACTGTCAGTAATTACTGACCACTAACTGTTACAACAGGTCTGGGTATAGCTCATTTTGTGGCATTGATTTTCCCAACAACTTTTGGTGGAAATGAACAAGTACTTTATTTGACCAAAGATCTATTTCAAAACCCAGTGAGAGATGAGGCCCAGGAGAGGCTCAGACATTGAACTCGAGTGGCTGGGTTCATACGGCAGTGCGCTCATCACTACTCTCCCGCTCTTCACTCTGATCTACACAGAGACAAAGATCCCCGTATAACCTCAACAAGACTATCGAGCAAAGTGCTGTTCATTAGCCTCACTCGGGATTGGCACAGGACAGAATATGCTAATGGCGCCAGCACCACACGTGCCTAGATACATTTGTTTACCGAATGTTGCGCTATAATGTACTGTATTCCTTTCAGGCTGAGTTGACCTATGGGGATCCCAAACCAGGAAAAGTGTAAATTTCCACTGTCGTTGGATATCAGGGCCAAGAATTGAACCCAGGTTGGTAGGATTTGTGTAATATTCAAATCACCGAAAACGCACACGTGCACTTACTGTACACACAATATTGTCAGCATGAAGCACTCAAACATCAAACATTTCAATGAGTCATTTTGCCGGGAGCGATTGTGTTAAGTCTCCATCCTTTGCAGGCAAGTGAGTAAACCTTAACTTTATCTGGAAAAAAACATTGCGTAATACAATTCAACCTCAGGTGCTTTCCCACCTGATGACGGACGCTTGTGTTGCGCCCGAAACGTTGTGATTTATTTAATTTTCTACCCACGTGACTTTACTGAAAGAACCAAAGAGTATGGATTCCTGCAGTCACGAAAGCTTCAAATCAAGATTGATTCAATTCAAACCGAAGGCTTCCACTGCGAGCCTTTCCTCTAAACGATGGGGGGAATGTGATGCAGCCCGAAGCGTTTAATACAACGCGGGCGATGCAAGAGAGAGAGGGCACGCGCGCATTGTATCGATACAATACTGAGACGTCGCAGTGCATGAAGGGACGTAGTGAGAGAGAGAGCGATGATACACATTGGCAAACAACAAACAGCCCACCTCCTCGGGTCCTTTAAAACACATTTTAAATCGCCTCCCCATTCAATCGTCGCGTCAATGTCCCCCCCCCCCCCCCCCCCCCCCCCGGTGCCGGGCCTCGACCCCAGGTGGGCCATCGGTCACCGGGATCTTACGTCGCCGGCCGCGGGAACATTACGAGCTGTGAGTGAAGACGATTGGAGGAGGAGGAGGAAACAAATGTGAACCAAAAAGCAAAAAAAAAGCGTCTCATTAAAAAAAGAGTTATAACTGATGCCAGCTGTGGTCGTCCGGCTCGAACGCAAAGTTAGTGGGTCACGCCAGGGAGGGGAGGGGGGGGCAGTGATTAAGGGATGCCTTGTGGAGGCAGTGGCAGCACGTGTGCAGTGGCATCTCAGTGATCTCCCCGGACGTGTGGGTGGGTGTGCTCCGGGAAGTGCAGGTGGTTTCTGCGGCGTGACACGACCCACGAGCAGTGGAACAAGGAAGTGGCCAATCAGGTCCCTCCTCGTGGCCGGCACTGAGACACCTCGACACTCACATGGACCGTCACGTGTCACGGTAATGGCAACGACTTGTGACGTGCAACGATTTAGCAAACCCACTAAAGCTCGTCACCAGCTCTTGGACATCCACTGCGAGACGACGGTCTCCCCTCGTCGCCATCATCATCGTCATGCACGGCCCTGTGGATGCCGCAGTTGACCAAACTCGGACCTCTGCTCCATCTCCACGTGGGCCCCGTTCTCTCCTTGGCTGCCGCAGCGCTCTCCCGTCTCGGCCATGGAGAGGCGCCTTTCCCGAGCCGCAGTTATCATTCTTCACGGCACCTTGAGCACTGAAAATGTGTCTCCATAACTATGCACAATCGAGTCATTCTTTTCAAGTCGCAACTTTAATAATGCCTCGGCTGTGAGCGATGACTCCAGGCAGAGTCGCTCTCAAGTCCACACACAAATAGATCTCGTGGTGTGTGTGTCTCGTGGTGTGTGTGTGTGTCTCGTGGTGTGTGTGTGTGTCTCGTGGTGTGTGTGTGTGTCTCGTGGTGTGTGTGTGTCTCGTGGTGTGTGTGTGTCTCGTGGTGTGTGTGTGTGTCTCGTGGTGTGTGTGTGTGTCTCGTGGTGTGTGTGTGTCTCGTGGTGTGTGTGTGTGTCTCGTGGTGTGTGTGTGTCTCGTGGTGTGTGTGTGTGTGTCTCGTGGTGTGTGTGTGTGTCTCGTAGTGTGTGGGTGTGTGTCTCGTGGTGTGTGTGTGTCTCGTGGTGTGTGTCTCGTGGTGTGTGTGTGTCTCGTGGTGTGTGTGTGTCTCGTGGTGTGTGTGTGTGTCTCGTGGTGTGTGTGTGTGTCTCGTGGTGTGTGTGTGTGTGTCTCGTGGTGTGTGTGTGTGTGTCTCGTGGTGTGTGTGTGTCTCGTGGTGTGTGGGTGTGTCTCGTAGTGTGTGTGTGTCTCGTGGTGTGTGTGTGTGTGTCTCGTGGTGTGTGTGTCTCGTGGTGTGTGTGTGTCTCGTGGTGTGTGTGTGTGTCTCGTGGTGTGTGTGTGTGTCTCGTGGTGTGTTTGTGTGTCTCGTGGTGTGTGTGTGTGTGTCTCGTAGTGTGTGTGTGTCTCGTGGTGTGTGTGTGTGTCTCGTGGTGTGTGTGTGTGTCTCGTGGTGTGTGTGTGTCTCGTGGTGTGTGTGTGTCTCGTGGTGTGTGTGTGTGTGTCTCGTGGTGTGTGTGTGTGTGTCTCGTAGTGTGTGTGTGTCTCGTGGTGTGTGTGTGTCTCGTGGTGTGTGTGTGTGTCTCGTGGTGTGTGTGTGTGTCTGTGTGGGTGTGTGTCTCGTGGTGTGTGTGTGTCTCGTGGTGTGTGTGTGTGTCTCGTGGTGTGTGTGTGTGTCGTGGTGTGTGTGTGTCTCGTGGTGTGTGTGTGTCTCGTGGTGTGTGTGTGTGTGTCTCGTGGTGTGTGTGTGTCTCGTGGTGTGTGTGTGTGTCTCGTGGTGTGTGTGTGTGTCTCGTGGTGTGTGTGTGTCTCGTGGTGTGTGTGTGTCTCGTGGTGTGTGTGTGTGTGTCTCGTGGTGTGTGGGTGTGTGTCTCGTGGTGTGTGTGTGTCTCGTGGTGTGTGTGTGTCTCGTGGTGTGTAGGGTGTGTGTCTGTGTGTATGTGTGTCTCGTGGTGTGTGGGTGGGTGTCTCGTGGTGTGTGTGTGTCTCGTGGTGTGTAGGGTGTGTGTCTGTGTGTATGTGTGTCTCGTGGTGTGTGGGTGGGTGTCTTGTGGCCATTAGGTTCCCACGCTGCACAGAACTTCGCGAGCTGACGGGCTCAAGGCCAGGGGAACGAAGAGGCGGAAGCCTCCGAGGAGCCGCTGGTGTCGATTTGACGTCTCTGATTGTGTGCTCGCTCCCCGACGTGGGGAGCGGTGGTCAGGAATCGGACTCGTTCATAACGCATCCGCTGCTCCACCCCCCTATCTAAACGTGCTAAAAGAGAATCATCACGTTATTATTTCATGACAAAACTATGCTTTTTACGATAATATAAAGAGCCATAATTCGTGGCTTGCAAGACACGAGCGTACCTGTGGGAATCGTGTCTGGCATGATGAGTGAGTTCACATGTATTGTTGTTATCGGGCTAATGGCTTCTGCAGCAAAACAAAATGATAATGACGTTTGCATCTTCAGCTCGTTCTTAGAAATCAAAAGCTTACAAAACCAAAAAACTAATGAAAACGAGAGAAAGCACCAGCTCGCGTGTTGTTTAAGTGGGTCACAATCTCGTGTCATCCTGGCTTCTCCCCAATTGGAATGATATGCTGCTGACATATGGGGCAAGGCTGCATGGAGCGAGAGAGTTAAATAGAAGGCCACCTTGAGCAGCATCCAGATGTGAGTGAGCTTGAGTACATTTCACGGTGTTCACATTCGATCCGCCGAGTGAGGGTGATTATATAAAGTGCTCAGATCCGGAGTCATGAATCCAAAGAGACGCGATTCCAAAGCGTACGAGTTCAGTCGAAGGTTAAAGCAATAGATGTGTAACAATCGGCAGAGCATCTTCATTCATTCGCCCCACTTGTGCTGAGCGGAAGTGTGTGTTTAATCTCTTGTCTTGCTGCATCATCATCAGCAGCAGCAGCATCAGCTGCATCATCAGCAGCAGCATCAGCAGCATCATCATCAGCAGCAGCATCAGCTGCATCATCAGCATCATCAGCAGCAGCAGCAGCCATTGTCAATCCACTGCTGGATGAAGGCGTCCCTAAGCAGCCGCCACCGATCACGATGTTGCGACGTGATCATCCACACGGGCACCGGCACGCGAGCTGATTTCACCGCTCCATCTCCTTGCTGGACGCGATCCCAGCCACGTTGCATTCGTTTCCTGCCTCTGGAGTACTTGGCTGCTATTCTTGACCGTCCGTCATGTTTTCTTCTAGCGATGAGCCCTGCGCAAGACCCACAATGCATTGCCACAGCAGGAAAGCGACTTCATTCAGTCGATCGCGTCGCTTGCGGTGAGAGGAAATGTGGCCAATCTGACAAACTTCGTGACAAATTCTAATAAAATCGTTGCTATTTATTCAAACAGTTTTTGTTTATGAATCTATTTATTTTACTTTACCTTTCTGTCACTATCGAGGGTTAAAATAGGAGTCAACCATCCCGGGCGCGGTGCACCACTGCACATCTCCCCCTGACGCAATCGTCTGGAACATCACAGCTGTTGCTCTGCACCAACATCGGCCACACTGAGAAGAAGGAGAATGATTAAAATATTGAAACAATCTTTCTCTATTCACTGCTGGATGGAGGCCAATCCTAGCTGGCTTCTTCAGCTCGGGTGTACAACAAGTGCATTAATCCCATCATTCAGCCTCCCCATTGGCAACCCACTTGCCTGCACCCTGTCTCCCCCCCTCTCTCTCTTTCGTGCCTTTTGGCTTTCTGCCCACGGTCCAGTTTTTTTTTTAGGGTTTTCAATACAAATATAAAAGGATGAATTACTCGCAGCAATACTGTGAAATCAAGAAACAGATAACAACAAACAGCGAAAGATATCACATCAAATTGGGACACTTCTCCAATGGCCGCGATGGAGCTGGCAAAAGATCTCAGATACGAATAATTCTGGGAAAACCGTTTCACGAAAAATGCGAGCGGAGGATGAATGTTGGACAAGGCGAGACCCACACACAGTGCAGAGCTCAGCAGATGGCTTCCACACAACTTGGCGTTAAAATGATTAAACAGCGCGCGAGCAGCCAGGGATGTATATGGCGCATGAAAAAAAATAAGGAGCTATAGTCTGCGCTGCTTTTTGGATGATATATTGAAGGGGAAAAAAAGTTCACAAGAGCAACATTGTCAACTGTCGAGTGAAATGTCTGCGCAATAGCTGCACTGAGGTCTCAATAGACATCCAAGCACGCCGGTTCGAGAACGCCGTCGTTTGTGAGAATCGGCTCCGCACGCAGATACTCCGAGACGACTCCAGGCGTCCTCAAAGTGCCGTCTCGCAGCATCGTGCGGGCATCGATAAGCCGTGCTCCTTTGTGTTGCTGGAGAGGTTCATGATTGGAATCACTTTGAGAGACAGGAAGGGCAACGCGTGGATGAGAGGCCACACGCAGGCGGAGAACATCGTGCGAACTGTTCAGAGAGAATTCGTCGCTGTACCGGATGGTGGTCGACGGTTCAGGAATGAGGACGGAACGCGAGCCCAGAAACGGAATGTGCCTGAGCGTACACACGCGGAGGGAATGGAGCATCCAAATCAAAGTGTGTGTGTGCAGGTGACTCGCCGGATCGCGAGATGTGGTGATGGCTTGGAGAGGCCTTCATCCAGCAGTGGCTTGATCAAAGCTGCTGCTGCTGCTGCTGCTGCTGCTGCTGCTGCTGCTGCTGCTGCTGATGATGATGGGTGTGTGAACATCAATGCACTTGACAACGTTGTGTGTCTGACAATCTGCCCGTCCATGTGCCTGCTCTTATATTTGCAGAAATGCATTGTGTGCGTGCTGTGCTCTCCTCCCCACAGATGTCCGCCGCTACAGGCTTGCAAAGCTCTCCAGCCTCCCGGCGCCTCTAGGGAGGTGGCTATGCAACTCCTGGCTATGGATAAGAAGGCAAACTTTATCCAGGCCAAATCAGGGGCCTGCCTCTTGGGCTCCAGTAAATTAATCATATCCATTTGGTGTGACCTTGTCAAAGCCTGCATGTGTGTGTTCTTGTGGGATTGTGTCAGAGTGTGTGCGCATTGTGGGGAGCGGTGTCGTAGCGGTTAATGCGCTGCGCTATGAATCATGTGACACGATTTTGATTCCCACTCACGGCCAACATCAGGGACCAACATCTGAACCGGTCCAGTTCATCTCCTAGGTCGACTCAGTCTCAAATGAGTACCTGGTGCGCTGTGTAAATGTCGCCACTCGGGTGACAAAGGTGGCTGGGCATGGTGCTGGCCACTCACACCCTCGTGTGTCCGTGCCAGCTTTGACAGGTGCTCGATAACAGCACTTGCCTCACCAGACTATGAGGTTATACGGGGGATCTTTATTTTTGTTGAGTGGTAGAGGTGGTAGGGGCGAGACCACTGCTTCGATGAGAGGGTAAAACAGGCGCGGCACGGGATTGAGAAGAGATGGGTTGATGTGGTATAGAAGGATTTGAAGCTGGGTGGACTTGAGGAGACGCTACTGGGCAGTTGCAAGCAGCCACCCTCCAGTAACGACAGGAGAAGGAGTGACGCTCACAACAATGAGCAGAGCACCAGACGACTAACAGCACATTTCCACACGAGGCAGCGCACGTGGTGCATCGGTCGTCCGTCTCAGTTGACACGTAACATCTGGCCCTGTCTCCTGCCCGAACAAGCTCAGGGTTCTTCACATGGCCTCGCAGGCGTCTTGGCAGAGAAGGGGTACCCACACTCAACCGCATGCGGCCTACCCATTGCCTCATTGCGGTGTTACAATTTATACTGCTGGGTGGAGAAAGGCGGCGGGATTTAAAATAAACTCTCTCATTATTTGAGCAGCCACGCTGGGAGATGGACTCGAACCCGGCGACCTCTGGGTTGCAAGTCGGGCGTGTGAACCATTACACCACTGTGGCAAGCACGCTTCCTATGCCAGTGCATGTCGGTCGAAAATTACACAAAACCCACAATCTCCCTGCTGTGGAGTTGTGTGGCTTCTTTGACAGAGGGGATGGCGAAGGATGGAGGAGCCGGCGATCATGGAGAGCCTGGCGGTGATGCGATGAACGTGGGCCCAGGCAAAAGGCCAAGACGCTCCTCAAGAGCGCTCTGCAGACAGGGGAGCGGCGCGCCACGTGTGGACACACACCAACAGCGCCAGGAAGACACTCACTTGAGAGCTCACTTCAGAGTGTGGGGCAGGGGAGCAGCTCGCGGCTCTTTGCCGAATGCTTTGTGACGTCGTTCACGGACGACCGCCGCTTCGTATTTACAAGTATTGCGGCTCTTGAACTAGTGAAAACAAATTTGTATCTTCTTTACATTTTGGTTGGCCTACTCCTGGTTGTGGGTGATGCCGCATTACGCGAGAAGGCCGTCGTTAGTAGTGTTAAGACAAGAACAGTCACGTTCATGCCATTTAGTAGACTAAGAATAGCGACGTGATTATACTTTACAGTTCTGTGTCAATCCACGACTGGATGTGTCAGTCGTAGAGGTTGTTTGACCATTCTTCACCACACTTCACCATTCTTAACCACACTCCACCACACTTCACCACACTCCACCATACTTCACCACGCTGATCGTTGCGTGTTGGTGAACCGTGCCAATCGTTGCTATTGGACATGCAAGGCAACATGCTCACATCCATCCTTTTAGTGGTTCCAACGCATGCGGCGCTTGTTCCACATTCAAATTGCGTGCAATATTTTCTCTCCGCGGTTGATATCAAACCCGCAATGGGTGTCCATGCCATGAGATGAACATTGGAGACGGTCACGGTGGGTTGTGCATCTCTCCCTGTAAGACGGATGAAACAGACAACTCGATAACCAGACGGGAGCGCCGGGGTGGCTAGAAAATGTTAACTCCCTCGCTTGGTTTACAGGAGGCCGTGGGTTCGATGTTGAGATGTTAACTCCCTCGCCTGGTTTACAGGAGGTCGTGGGTTCGATGGTGAGATGTTGACTCCCTCGCCTGGTTTACAAGAGGCCGTTGGTTCGATGTTGAGATGTTAACTCCCTCGCCTGGTTTACAGGAGGCCGTGGGTTCGATGTTGAGATGTTGACTCCCTCGCCTGGTTTACAGGAGGTCGTGGGTTCGATGGTGAGATGTTAACTCCCTCGCCTGGTTTACAGGAGGCCGTGGGTTCGATCCCGACCCTGACACTTGCTGTCAATTTGTAGTTTGCATTTCTCTCTCCCTCGGTCGCGTGGATTTGTCTCCGCTTCCTCGAGGGTTTCCCTCCACATTGAGAAACATCCCTCCGGAGTGTTTGGCTGCTGTACATTCCACGTGATGAGCCACTTGGTTGAGCTATCATTTTCGATAGTCAGATCGCTTCTGAGAAAGAGCAATATAGGTCAGTGGGCCTTACCTGGTAAAATAAAAAAAAGTTTCAATATATTTAATATAGTTTTCAGACTGCACATCTTATTTCAAGAGAAAGCTTGGTTTGCAGACGAAAAGACTGACAAATGCAGCTACCAAAGAGCTAAAACACCAGCATAAAGCCGTCAGATGTGATGATATCAGTGGAAACCGTATACATTTAGATAATATAAACACATATACATTTTAAATAGTTGCTATGCGAACTAAACGCTAGCCCGGCACAAAGCACCGATCACAGTACAGGGGGGGTGGGCAGAGCCCCAATTCGGTGCTCTGGGGTTTAATGAGGGGTGGGGGGTGGGGAGAGATTTGGGCTTTCTGCCCCACCCAGGCGGAGACCATCCACGCAGATCGGCAACTTGCAGACGCTGAAGGTTCGACAAGGAAGAGGGGAATCGCCACGTTTGATTCACGTTCACATTATCCAAGCGAAAGTCATTCCAGTCGATGGTGGGGAACGGATCGGAAGTGAACAGCCGTTGCAGGCACCGGCGATGCGACGCGTCTCCGGGTTCGTGAAGCCGTCCGTGGCTTGAGCCTTCAGGGACAATCTCCACATCTGGCGTCAACTAAGTCACGTGACACGCGCACGCCGTGCTGTGGCCGCTTAGCGTGGAAGCCTTTAAACAGTGCACGAGTAAACAGCATCATCGCGACGGTCACGTCGTGGCAAATGGCTTAAAGATGAACGCCGACCATCGTGCTGAGCGCGGTGTTAGCAGTGGGAGGGGCTCGAGAGGTCGCTGTGCAGGACGAAGCGGCGACTTCTTCAGGCCCGTGGGAAAGTAGAGCACGCAACTGTTTTCTGAGGTCCATAAAAAGTGGCCTGTCGTATAACATTCACACTTTGCATGGCGAGTCGTACCCATCGATTTGCATTTTAATTCCCAGAGATGGAAAGTTTTGACGGTGAAAACTTAAATTATTTTAAAGTAAAGGTTTTTGTTGGGTGATGTCGCGTCCAAGTAACGGCGTCGCTAACCCGCCACCACCGACACAGCCAATTAGTACGGGTTGTCACGTGAACAAAACTTGCCAAATGATGGACTACTTCAGCACATGGGTGTGTTGGAGAGTAAACCCACACCATTTACAATTCGAGTACTGGGACATTTCGCTGGTAATTAGAGCAACCAGCTTCATCAGGTGATTTGCAATAATTATAAAGAAGTCTTCCTGTTTCGGTCTTGAATAGAAGAGTAAATGTGATGTCATCACTGTGATGAGCCTATCAGGTGCACAGACCAGAGGGGGTGGGGGGGAGGTCAATGTAGTCAACTTAACCCGTCGCTTTGTGTGTGTGCGCGTGTGTGGTCAATGCTACCCAGGCTGAGATCATCCACTCGCCACACTCACCTCTAATGTGGCCGGCTGCCCAGATTCAAACCCAGCACCTCAGCCGCTGCTGGCTCATGTCTCAGACGCCCGAGCCACTTGGCCAGCTCACGGTGGGGTATTTGAATATGACGTGTATTGTTTGCTCTGGAGGGGCTCGTTGAGTTTCAAGTGTGAGTAAAAAGTGACCTGTGCCCCTATTAATGCGAAGTTTTCTCCTGGAACTTCGTTTCTTCCACATTTCCCATAAAGGATATTAAGCAAACATTCGACGCGACTATAAACCGCGACATTTCTCCAGACAAGCTCAAATTTCCAAAAGAAGCAAAAACAACTCTACATTTCTCTGTAACACAACGTGGTCTTAGAAATAAAAAAATTTCTATAATTGTCAAACGTTCTGCGCAATGGCCCTTCTCCATGGTTCACACATTGCATTTTTGTCATTGTAACTTCTGACCCACTCCTACTGGACATCTGTGAAACATATCTTGATATCTTATCGGATATCTCCAGAACATATGAAAAATCTGATAAATGTGAGATGCTAGAGACAGAGTGGGTAATACGAGTTTGAGATTGCACTTGTTTACATCCTGGGGCCTGGTGACAATTACAGATATAATTATTTAATTGCTACATTAGTGTAGTGACATCGCGGGAAGTCAACGTGCAGTGCGGCCCTAGTGCGTCACGGCGAGCGGTGTAGCGAAAACGCGGACACCACGTGGTATGGGTGCAGTGCCGGCCCTAGAGGGGCCCGGTGAGCGCTGAGTGACAGCGCTGGGTGGCACCACGCTTGGCGTGCAGTGCCAGCCCCTACAGAACAGGGTGTGGAGTGCCGGCTCTAGGAATGAGGTTACTAAAGGCCACGGCACTCTGGTTGACCCGGGAGGACACGTGACCAGTTAAGTCTACAAAGGGGCCCCAAGTGGGGGCAGGGGTTGTCTAGAAGGTGGACGTGGCCAAGGGCAGAGGCGGCCTCGCCGCAGAGAATATCAGCCGGGTCCCGAGAGGGACCGGGGTGGTTGTTGTTGTTCATACTGGAAGAAACCCTTCATCTACGTTCTCCGTTCAACGAGTCTCCAACACGTGGACCCGGACCCAAGCTGTGGGTCGCGGTCTGTAGTAGCAGTTACGTTGTGACTAGTGTAGTAGTGTAGTAACTAGTGTAGTAACTAGTGTGGTAACTGGTGTGGTGGCTAGTGTAGTGATTAGTGTAGTTAGCCTGGTGGTCACCACCATAGGTTGTTATTCTGTTAAGGGGAAAGTTACCCCGTGTGTTGGAACTGAATAAATGTGTTGCCTCCAAGTCTACGTCTGCGACTCAGTTGAACCCACTACATTAGCAATAGCTAATAAGCAACAGACAAATCCTGAAATAATTACAAAGTATATGACTAAATTCATTAGTTGAAAAAAAAGTATAAATGATACAATGTTGCTGGCACGTTCCATCGTGGGAAGGTTTTGCTTCGTGGCGAGAACGTGATTTGTGTGTCGTAAGCGAGCGTCAGCGAGGTCAGTGGGGAGCGTCAGCAGGGACACGTCGCGGCCAAATCATGGCTCAGCTGGTCACTCCAGAGGCCCTGATGTCCTGTTCTCAACCTTTGTCGATTTTTATGCCAAATTGGTGAGATCTCGATTTGAAGCTTTCGTGACTGCAGGAATCCATACTCTTTGGTTCTTTGGGTAAAGTCACGTGAGTAGAAATAAAATGAAATAAAACAAATCACGACGTTTCGATCGCAACACAAGCGGTCGTCATCAGCCTCTAAAGGCAAACTGTTTGTAAGGGTTCGGGGATGGGCGCGGCCCAAGTGCACCAACAACAGCAGCAGCAGAAGCACGCGGTGAGAATTCTGTGGGACCTTTTTCCTGCCAGTATCAAAATGATGACAACATAACAAAAGCTGTTTTTGTCCACGTCTGTTTGCATGTTTTGCCACAAGTACGTGTGGGCAATCCAGACTTGATGCCTTGCTAAAGGTGTCTATTTTGTTTTAACATCTTAACATCTGTTTTATTGCCAGAAAAGGAAAACCCCTATTTTCATTGGTGATAATTAACCGGCGATGGCGTGCACCAGAGCTGTAAGCTTCAGTTTAAGACGTGAATCACCCGTGCAGTCCCTGTACGAGGTGGGACGTTACCGTCCACACAAACAAATGTGGGGAGATTTCGATTTAAAGCTTTCGTGACTGCAGTGATTCATATGATTGGTTCTTTCGGTAAAGTCATGTAGAAGGGAAATAATAAAATAATAAAAATAAAACATAATAAAATACAATTCTAACGACGTTTCGGCCACAACGCAAGCAGCCGTCCTCAGGTGACGAAAAAGTAAAATGTCGTGAGAATGTTATTTTATTATCTTTTATTTTTATTATTTTATTATTTCCCTTTTACGTGACTTTACTGAAAGAACCAATAATATGAACGTGGGGAGGTTGTTACTTCTGGGTGTAGTGAAGTGTAGCTCGTGAGAGGGTGCTGCTGCGATGTAGGCACACGGAAGTCGAGAAGTCGCCGGTTGATGTGCATGTTGAACTTCTTTTGCACCATACGTAGCCAACCGTGCTAATCGGAAGTGCGGGGGAAGGACAACAAACTTAACACAAGACGCAGTTCTCAAGAAATGAGTTCGTCAACCCGGATGATTTTAAAATGCACAGCTCCAGTGTCTTCCTCATATCGAAGGAAGAGCGTTCCAGACGGCCGCAGAAACGCATCTGAAATCGCTCGATGTGGCGACCGTCTTTGTTTGGCGCTAGACTAAAGCCGCGGCGAGGATAACCCGAGTTGTCTTGATGGTTTATGCTCCTTGATGAGATCAGCGTCTGTCGAATCCCATCTTGAACCTCCGTGCACTCCAGTAATGAACATGTCCACCCCAGTAATGAACATGTCCACCACAGTGGTGGACATGTCCACCCCACGTCGAGTCAGTCGGCAGGTGGCTTGAGTGGTGGGGTAAAGTGTAGGCACCAAGACCTGCTCCAAGACGTCTCGCCAGCGTGGAAGAGTAGGCCAAATAACATCTAGAGCGGCTCTCTCGAGCTCTATGTCAGCAGGGACGTGATGCAAGCAATTTGCACACAGCTCCTGCCATGAGAATGCGTAATTTCCACCACAAAACGATGGGAGGCACAAGAGCAGTCCGCGTATTGGCCGCTAATATTTATCCCCAAGTGGGAATTGGCCTCGGGTCATCTGTTCATAGCGCAGAGTAGTAACCACGACACCACCGCTCCCCAGAGCAGAGACTCGGCGTCGGCCTGTGGGGGAGGCGAGGCTTTTGGGACGAGGCGCAAATCTCCACTGAGCAGCT